>NC_083602.1:49069695-49374656 GCF_029168945.1 Cannabis sativa | reverse complement strand
TACTCATAACCGAGATGAACCACTTCTAAGGCCTTAATGTAAATAGACGTGTGAGAGCAACACGTGGGTCTACGTCATGTAGATTTAAATAGATGTGTGAGCGTAACACATAGGTCTACGCCACGTAGACATAAATGGGCATGTTGGTATAATAATCAAGTTTGTGTCATACAGACGTATGTGAATGACATATCTATTAAATAATATGATGAGCATATTATATTGTTGTGATTTATACTGTCTTACTAGGCTTGGCTCACAGGTGTTCTACTGTGCAGGAAAGGGTAAGTCAGTGGCTAATCAACGATGAGTTTGAGGAGCAAGACGAAGAATGTACATGTTCAAGCCATATCAGACCAAGCGGGTTAAGGGTCTATCAGTGATGAACTTTTGAATTCTATTTTGCCGTTTAGGTCAGCTAGAAAGAAATGACTTGTAATAGCGTTTGTAAATATTTTTGGGATCCCAACTATTTTAAAAGTTTAAATATATTACAAGTTTATTTTTATTCTATTTAATATAAAAGTTTAAATTCTGCGCTATTTTGATTAGTAATCCCGATTAAGGGATTAGGGTTTCATAAGTCTTTTGGGTAGCGTGCCTAATTATTTAGGGCGTTACATTTATGTTCTAAGACCAGACGAACCATTTTCCCTACATAACGTACTGTTTAAAGTAGCTAAACCAAGAAACCACAAAAAGCAAAAGATCGATGATGATAATGAAACATATCTATGGCATTTACGTTTAGGTCACATAGGCTATGACAGACTAAATAGGCTAACCAAAGACAGTCCATTGAAAAATGTCGTCTTAGGTGAATTACCTGTTTGCGAGTCTTGCCTAGAAGGAAAGATGACCAAACGTTCTTTCTCTGCAAAGGGAGAGCGTGCCAAAGAACCACTAGGCATAGTACATTCAGATCTATGTGGACCGGTGAATGTCAAAGCTAGAGGTGGTTATGAGTACTTTGTCACTTTCATTGACGATTACTCTAGATATGGTCATATTTACCTTATGCATAAGAAATCTGAAACGTTTGAAAAGTTTCAGGAATTTCTTGCATTGGCTCAAAACCAATTGGGTAAAACATTAAAGATCTTGCGAACTGATAGGGGTGGAGAATATATGGATATGCAGTTCAAAGATCATTTGATCGAACTTGGCATTGAAAACCAATTAACTACCCCTAGCACTCCACAGCAAAATGGAGTTGCAGAAAGAAGAAATTGCACGCTTTTGGAAATGGTTAGGTCCATGCTTAGCTACTCAACTCTACCTACGTCCTTCTGGGGATATGCAATTAAGATGGCAACCGAATTTTAAATGTTGTTCCATCTAAATCAGTCCCTAAGAAACCTTTCTAACTATGGAATGGTCGTACACATAGTTTACGCCATTATAGAATCTGGGGGTGCCCTTCTCATGTCTTAAGAAAGAAAGATGGCAAACTTGAAAAGCGAACTGACGTTTGCATGTTTGTTGGAAATTCTAAAGAGACTAGGGGTGGACTATTTTATAGTCGCAAGGATGATAAAGTGTTTATTTCCACAAACACCACTTTCCTTGAAGATGACTATATTAAGAATTTCAAACCACAAAGTAAAGTAGTGTTGGAGGAAATGCTTGCAGATTTAAGTCCTTCTAATGTTCCATCCTCTTCTACTCAAGTAGAGGATTATCCCACTTCCTCAGTTGAACCTTTGCAAGTTGATACAACCGAGAGAACTACAACTAAAGTTCCTATTCAGAAGATCACCGCTCCTCGTCGTAGTGGGAGGGTTTTTACTAAACCATCTCGTTATGGCTTGGATGGTGAAATCAATATGGTCGTTGGTGATGGTATTGATGACGAACCATTAACCTATAAACAGGCAATGGAAAGTCCAGAACGGAAACGATGGTCAGCCGGCATGGATTCAGAAATGGATTCCATGAAAAATAACAAAGTCTGGAATATGTAGACGCACCCGATGACTATCGTCCAATCGGATGTAAGTGGGTCTACAAGAAGAAAAGAGGCGCTGGAGGCAAAGTCGAAACTTTTAAAGCTAGACTGGTCGCCAAGGGTTACACCCAAAGAGAAGGTGTGGACTATGATTTTAGTCCAGTCGCCATGCTCAAATCCATCCGAATTCTTCTCTCCATCGCAGTCGCTTTCGACTATGAAATTTGGCAAATAGATGTCAAGACAACCTTCCTTAATGGGGTTCTTGAAGAAACCATCTATATGGAGCAACCAGAAGGCTATGTTCTTCCAGGGCAGGAAAAGAAAGTTTGCAAGCTTAATATGTCTATTTATGGACTTAAGCAAGCTTCTCGCTCATGGAACAAAAGGTTTGATGAAATCATCAAGACCTATGACTTTCTTCAGAATGAAGATGAACCTTGTGTTTACCAACTCAAGGAAGACCAAGTAGTAGTATTCCTGGTCCTTTATGTTGACGACATTTTGATCATTGGCAACAATATCAAGAAAATGACTGACATCAAGGAATGGTTAGACACTCAATTCGAAATGAAAGATTTGGGTGAGGCTGCCTATGTTCTCGGTATTCAAATTATCAGAAACTGGAAGAACAGATCCCTTGCTCTCTCTCAAACAACTTACATTGATAAAGTTTTAGAGAGATTCTCAATGACCAACACCAAAGGGGCGACTATGCCTTCTAGATATGGTATCTGTCTATCTAAGGAACAGTGTCCCACTGATCCTCAAGAGATAGAGGACATGAGAAGAGTTCCTTATGCTTCTGCAGTTGGCAGTCTAATGTATGCAATATTACGCACTAGACCTGACATCTGTTATGTTGTAGGAATCGTGAGCAGGTATCAGACAAATCCAGGACAGGAACATTGGACTGCTGTTAAGCATATCTTGAAGTACTTGAAGAGTACAAGGAAATTTGTGTTAGTCTACAAGGGTGGTGCTTTAAATCCCGTAGGCTATACTGACTCAATTTTCCAGGCATGTCTTGATGACAGGAAATCTACATCTGGGATGGTATTTATTCTTGGGAGTGGAGCAGTGGTTTGGAGAAGTGCTAAACAAACCGCGATTTCAGACTCTACCATGGAGGCAGAATACATAGCTGTTGCAGAGGCTGCCAAAGAACTTGTCTGGCTCAAAAAGTTCTTCACTGGGCTCGGTGTCGTGCATGGAATGGAAAAGCCTCTAGTTTTGCTTTGTGATAACACTGGAGCCATAGCCAATAGTAAGGAGCCTCGAAGCCACAAAAGGAGCAAGCATATAGAAAGGAAGTATCACATCATCAAAGAATATGTGGCAAAAGGGGATGTACTGGTGGAGAAAGTGGACACAGAGGACAACTTAGCTGATCCATTCACCAGTCTTGGCAGGGACTACATTCAAAAGGCACCGTCAGAATTTAGGATTAATTGATATGTACTGATTAGTTTTATATTAGTGCAAGTGGGAGTTTGTTGGGTTTAATGCCCTAAATAAAACTCCAATTCAATGTAGTCCGTATTATTCAATATCTATAAAGAAACAGAAGTATTTTTCATTCATTTGTGTAATTTTTGGTTCACATTATCAATTACTTGTTAATTTGATTTATAAATTCATCGAAACCCTTTTCACATTTATATTCTTGTTTATTGTGTCGTCATCATAGTGGAAAGTAATCACGATTGTGTGAATAGAGATTCCTAGATTTATCAGAACACTGGGTTTTACTGATATGACAATCTACAACATACTTTACTTGCATAAATTCTATGTTCTTTCCAGAACATAGGTCAGAGTAAAGCTTGGGTTGGATGCATGGAGTATGCATCAGAAGGGACCGATATTGAACTTTGATATAGATTTATTAAACTTACCGTAATATCTATTCAATTCAATATCACCTAGTTGATCCTAGATCAAATGACCTTAGTCCTGATATGATTAGGTTGAATCTCAAGAGTGTTATTCGTGTTATTTGATTTGTTAGTTAAGCCTACTTTTGGGTCAGGGTGATACGTACATTTTGGGAACACGATAGTGCAATTGAGTGGGAGCGCTAACATAAATATGGAATCTATAGGTTCTATCTGGCGAATAGAAAGTAAAATATGATTTCCTTCGAGCTTGGCCAAACAGAGATAAATGGTTGAATATTCATTTCACTCAGCTGAAATATCATTTATACGGGGCTAAGTGTTTTAAGGATAAAATACATTGAAGGGTGTTACGGTAATTTTAGTCCCTATTCAATGTAGATCATCTATATAGAGGATCATTGATCAAATTAGGATTATAACAATGGATAATTAATAGTGTGTCTATATGGTGGAACATATTGAGCGTTCTATATAGCTGAGAGTGCAATTCTGAGTTCTATGCGTGGATGCAACAAAGAATTAATAAGTCAGTGAACTTAAGTGGTAAGTTCTTGATTTGCTTATTGGAAGCTCAGATATATAGGCCCATGGTCCCCACACTAGTTGAGACAATACTACTTGTAAGACTCACTTGATTGATTTTGATTAATTATTTATAATTCTAAAATTAGACTATGTCTAGTTTGTGAATTTTTCACTAAGCAAGGGCAAAATTGTAAAGAAAGAGTTTCTAGGGTATATTTGTTAATTAAGAGACTTTGGCTAGTCTAATTAATAAATATATTAAATATCAATATTATTTAATAATTAATTTTAATTATTAAATGGTTAAAATTGGCATTTGAATGATTGAATTAGAAAATTGGCGTTTTTGAGAAAATGAGATGTAGAAATGATAAAACAGCAAATTGCAAAAGTGGGGCCCATATCCAGAAGCCTTGGCCGGTCACTTATGTAGGTTTTACCATTTAATATTTTCATTATTTTAATGCCAAATAATTCAAACCTAACCCTAGGTGGCATACTATAAATAGGTAGTGATGGCTTCAGAAAAAAATGATGCATCTTATTCCTTTCAGAGAAAAACCTGAGTGCCTTCTACCTAACCTAGCCGCCACTTATCTTTCTTTATTCTTCATTATTGATTCGAACCCCTTGAGTGAATGAGTAGTTCCCACACACATCAAGTGGTACCTCAATCATAGTGTGGAAGATCGTGAAGAATCCAGATTCAACAAGAAGGACATTCGGACTCAGATCTTGATAATACTCTGCGACAAAAATGATACAAGGGTTAGAGATCTGAGTGGAAGGAGACATATCATTCCGCTGCAATCACTATAAGGTTTCTCATACTTTATATGTGTTTATTACATATCATTTTAGAAGTTCATATTTAGGATGTTAAACAACATACTTGTGAGTAGATCTAAGATCCTGGCAAAATAATTCCAACATATTCATCATGAAATTGTTGCCTTTTGCGATGCTGAGCGAGCCACTGATCTAGATGATCGTTGCTCCACTTCTGGTTTCACCATCGATCTATGTGATAATCTTGTTGCTTGGCAGTGCAAAAAGCAACACACCATCTCTCGATCAAGTACTGAAGTTGAGTATTCATGTCTTGCAAGCACAGTGGTTGAGATAACATGGATTCACTCCTTATTCTTGGAACTTCATATCAAGCTTCCTAAGCCTCCATAATTTGGTGTGATAATCTTAGCACTGTTCTTCTCACATCAAACCCGATTCTTCACGCACGAACTGTACATAGAATAAGATCTTACTTTGTGTGAGAAAAGATTCTACAACAACTTGTTCAAGTCAAACATCTCCCAGCTCTCAATCCACTAGCTGATGGACTTACAAAGGCAATCTCCACTCCATGGTTTCCTCTGTTTTGATCTAAGCCTACAATTGAAGACATCTCAGCTGCTACAGATGCTAACCTTGATCAGGAGTCGTGTTAGGATATTAAGTTAGTTAGTTAGTTGCAATATTTGTTAGGACAACTATCCTGTCACTACTACAAAAACTCCCTTTAGAGGCGGTTTTTAAGCCCTTTCAGCGTCGGTTTTCGCAAAATTCGCTACCGACGCTGATCAGGGCGACGCTAAAGGGTTTATAAAAACCGACGCCATATGTACCCCTATGGCGTCGGTTATTATGAAATAACCGACGCCATAGGACCCCTATGGCGTCGGTTATTATTAAATAACCGACGCCATAGGGGTACATATGGCGTCGGTTTTTATAAAATAACCGACTCCATAGGGGTTTCCTAAATTTTTTTCAGCTTTCATTAATATATTTTTTTTACATTTATTAAAAATCTAAATTTATTTTTGTATTATTAATTAAATTAAATTAAAGCATAAATAAAATTAAATTAAAAAGTTAAATAAATACAAATTTACATTGTTCTATATGTTTGTATATTAGGTATTTTTTTTATTAATATTTTATATTTTATAATTAATATGTGTTTGTATTCTAGTATTTTAGTATCATTTTTATAATTTTTTAAGTTATGTTTTATATAATAATTAGTATATTGAATATTAAAATAATGTGTAATATTTTAATTTTTATGTAATTTAATATTTTTATACATTTAAATTTTATAATATGGGTTTGTATTTTTCTAGTATATTATTATTATTTTTATAATTTTTTAAGTTATGTTTTGTATAATAATTAGTTTATTGAATAATAAAATAATGTGTAATATTTTAATTTTTATGTAATTTAATATTTTTATACATTTAAATTTTATAATAGGGGGTTGTATTTTTCTAGTATATTATTATTATTTTTATAATTTTTTAAGTTATGTTTTGTATAATAATTAGTTTATTGAATAATAAAATAATGTGTAATATTTTAATTTTTATGTAATTTAATATTTTTATACATTTAAATTTTATAATATGGGTTTGTATTTTTCTAGTATATTAGTATTAATTTTATAATTTTTTAAGTTATGTTTTGTATAATAATTAGTTTATTGAATAATAAAATAATGTGTAATATTTTAATTTTTATGTAATTAATATTTCTATACATTTAAATTTTATAATATGGGTTTGTATTTTTCTAGTATATTATTATTATTTTTATAATTTTTTAAGTTATGTTTTGTATAATAATTAGTATATTATCCCAATATTTTTGTATTTTTTTTAGCTTACTATATCTATCATTAACACTCAACAATATCTATCCTATGTATTAATATTATTCGAAAATTACTCTAAGTATTTAAGGATTATCTAAATATATATAAAAAATATTCTTATAAAAGTAAGTTAAAGAAAACATACCTTATACCAAAAATTATGTACTTGACTTCCGATAAAGTCACTTCCGATAAAATCCTAACAACCAAGTTTAAGAGAAACGAAAATCAAATATTATCCTAATTCTACCAAAATTTCGTCAGCATAACGGCTATAATTGAACGTTTCCAAAAAAATTAAATCTGTTAATAACATTTTCCTAATACCATTAATAAACAAAATTTGAGAACCTTTCAAATATAAACTTTGACATTGATAATCATGGTACTAACACGAACATATTATGAGTCAAATATAAAGACCTACTAAGTATAATAAATGCATAGACACATCAATTAGATTATACAAGACAAGTGCCTAAAGTAACAAACAAAACAAATGTCACCTAATTTCACGAACATGTTTTGAGTCAAATATAAAGACCTACTAATACGAACATGTTTTGAGTCAAATATGAGTGTGTTATGTCACCTAATTTCTTACAACTAGCGAGTAATAACCTAGTTATTTATGTTATGTACATTTCCTTTAACATTTATGTTTTTTATAATAAAATTTGATCCAAATTCTACTGAAATTTTGGCAAAGATAACTACCGTAATTGGACGTTCCCAAAAATTTTAAAAGTGCCTAAAGTAACAAACAAAACAAATATAACAATACAGAACAAAGAAACTAACATAAACAATACAAAATTTATCCACCCATCCGACCGCAGTACATGTATTCGCAGAACCTACTTCACTACGGATGAATATTTAAGATATTCAAACTCAACTAAGCATGCATTGATAATTATTTATACTAACAAAAGGTTAGTGGATGGATATACCTATTGCAAATTCGATCAACACCGAAATATGTCGACCCTCAAATATTAGCACACAACCAATAACATAATGCAATATACAACCAATTTAAAATTTTAATTATTAAATTACTTACTAGTTATTAAATAAAGTAGCAAGTTACTAGCTAGTTACTAATTTCCATAGTTAATTTTTTTAAAAAATAACATATAAATATATATACATATATAATCAATTATATATTCACACTACCATTATTTTAAAAATTTTATCTCTAAACTAATTAAATTCCTACTACCTCTCATTCTCATTCACAACAAATATATATACAATACAAATACAAAAAATATACAAATAGTATATACACACAAGACATATATAAACACATATTCAATAATAAAACACAAAATATATACATATATATTATATATCAAGTTAATAAATATTTACCTTATAAACGCAATCCGGCGATAAAATGCTACAAAAATCCGACCACCTCTAGAACACACACAATATAATATTAATAAAATAAAAAAATTCTAAAAAAATTTACAAAAACGAAATAATACCAATGTACACAAATAAAATGAATAGAAAGCATATTTATACCTTAATGGACGTTGAGACTCAACGTTTTCTCCGCTAAAATCGGTGGCCGGAGTTATACCCACCACCTTTCTTTATAATAGGTTCGGTTTGGTATATAGAGGGGAAAAAAACTAAACTTTTTTACAGTATAGGTTTAGGTATAGAAAATAGAAGATTTTAAGACAAAAATGGGGTAAAATGGTTAAGAAATGAGGGAGAATGAGGTTGTTTTAGTGGTGGTTGGCAAGGGTTTTTTCGTGGGTTTGGGGCTGCTGTGGGTGGCTGTTCTTCGTCCTCAGCAAGGTGTGAAATGAGGAAGTGAGGAAGACGAAGCAGAAAGGGTTTGATATATAACCCTATGGCGTCGGTTATTAGGTATTAACCGACGCCATAGGTGCCACGTGTCGAATAAAAGTGGCACCTATGGCGTCGGTTAATACCTAATAACCGACACCATAGGGTTATATAAAAAAACCCTGATTTTTCCCAACCCCCAACCGACGGCATAGATATGTATACACTCTATACCTACGGTTTTTACCAAAAAACCGCCTCTAAATGTCAATGCAGATATTTTCACCCCCTTTAGCTTCCCTTTTTATAAATTAGATTGAAAAAAGGGAAGCTAAAGGCTTAGATTTTAGTAGTGTGTATTTGTAACTAATTCTGGTCCTAACTAACTGATATTCTCTTTGTTTTCATTGACTATATATAGTCAATAACTCTATTCACTCAATTATAAGATTACTATTTGTTCATTCAATCTTTCTTTCATTACCTTTTCTTCTTTACTGTCTTTTTCTTTTTTCTGTGCTTTCACCTTTTTCTTCTCTGATTCAACAAGCCAAGAAGTTTAACAAAGAGAGACGTGATACAAGTATTTTTTTCCTATTATATTATTTAATAATTTTCTTTGATTAAGAAGAAGAAAACCATTGAAATTTAATTTAATCTTTATAAAGAAGTTAAAGGAATTCAATTCACTGTCCCTCTCTACAAATGTATTAAAAGGGACTTGTCAGAATGCCACCAAATGTTTTCAATTGACGAGCTAAGGTATTATACACTTTGCATGAATGTAATCAAAGAGACCAAAAACTCATTCGGTTTCGACACATGTAAGAAACAACTTTCTGTTAAACTAAACTTATTATAAGTAATCCACAGTGAAACCATGCACCAGAGTTCAAAATCAGCAGCCATGTGTTCGTGTTTCATTTTTCACTCAAAAAAAAATTAGACAAGTCAAATTTCCAATGAAAAAAATAAAGGTAGAAGAAGCCATGCAAAAGTGTTAATCTTATTTATTTATCTTTTTAATTTTTTTATTTTTTTTATTTTTTTTCCATTTGCATGTATCTAATTTGTATTTGTTGAGTATCTAAACTACTGATCCAAATCTTTGGAAAATGTTTAATTGAACCCACTTTTAGGATACTCTGAGGTGACCAGAAATTGTTCGAAGAAAAGGTCAAAAAAAAAAAACAAGAAAACAAAATAAAATAAAAACAAAACAGCACTGGAAGAAGAGATTGTACATCAAATAAAATATTTATTAATGGAAATGTCTACGGAAGGGGATTTAGCATACAGACAATGTTTCAATTTTAATATATATAATTTATTTTATACGGTAGAAGCAAATATATAGATAACTATGAATGAGAATCTTAACTATTAACTGTTCCTCGGGCATGTGGCCATCCTTTTGTGGTTTCCCCAAAGTATTCTATATATAATCCCTATGTATGTATAAGATACATATGCATATAATATCTCTCAATTTTTGAATTTTATTTTTTCCCTCTTTTTTTGTATTTTATATTATATTAATATTGATCACCTACACTGCTCAGGTATTCCCACTTATTAATTAGTTGGTTATTTAAATAAAATAAACCCAAAGGGAACAAGTGGGGTTTTGAAAGGAAAAAAATTAAAAATTAATCCTATAAATAAGCCTATCCTTGCATCAAATAAACAAATAAAAATTATAAGTTTTCACTTATTCATTTGAGACTATGTGGTAGTAAAGCAAGTTGCTGTATTGATTATTTTAATTTAATATCTTAAATGGAATGTACCAAAAAAATTAAACTCTCATCACGGGCAGCGGTCAGTCTGCCCGCATTTGTCCCATATAAACAGCTAACACACCTAGAATTCCGAAATCTTGGTTTATTTCTCTGTTTTACCTCGGTAGGGTTTTCACATTCTTTTTTTCTCAATTAGGGCTTTTCAAGTAAGCTAAAGCTTATACGGAAAACAGGGTTTTGGGGATTTTTTTTCTTTCTTCTTCATCTTTAATTTCAAAGTCATGATTCTGTCAAGGTTTTGAGTAGTGTTCTGTTCTGCTAAGGTTTAAAGTGACCTTTTGTTAGCATTTATAAGAAAAAAGAAATAGCAGAGAAAGAGATATATTTATATACAGTCTCTCTGATCAGCGTCATGATTATGATCTCCAATACGGGTTTGTTCTAAAGTCTTGATCTTTACAGAAGAAGAAGCCTTAAAAGCGTGTCTGTATATATATATATACATATAGGGTACAAGTTTAAGTTTTTCTGTCTTGGGTTTCTCTCTGTTTTTTCTTTCCCTTATTGTAAAAGTAGTCATTTCTTCAAATGGGGCCTTCTGGAAGAACAAGAACAAGAACAGCAGCAAGAAAGAGTAGTAGTAGTAGTAGCAGAAGTATTAACAAAAGAAAAAGAAAAAGTCATCAGTTGAAGAAGAATGTAGTTGAACGACAAAAGAATGAAGAAACGACAACAAATGGTATTCATTCATCATCATCGCCGTTGTCGTTTTCGTCTTCTTCCAACGACGATGAGTTGCCTAAAACAGAAGGCATTGAGTTTGAAGCAGTGGACGACGTCGTTTCAACAAGCAGCAATAGCGGTTGTTCAACACCCAAAGGTAAGAGATTTCGTATACCAGATGTGGTCACGTGTCCACCAGCACCAAAAAAACAAAGGGTTATTTCTACTAATTTCTCCCTTCAGAGAACTCCAATTGCTTTCTTTGCTCCACCAGATTTAGAGCTTTTCTTCTACTTAGCTGTTCGCGGTATTTCAGTTTGAAATAAAAAGGAAGAAAAAAAAAATAGTATTATTATTAATAATGTGTGTGTGTGACTACTCTTCATAATATAATTTTTATATATTATGGACCAACTTTTAATTAGTCTTTATTTTGATTGATCATAGCGTTTGAATGATTTTCAAGAGAGAGAGATTACTACTACTGCTATTAGCTTTTGCTTCTTTTATTAATTAACAATAGTTAATTTGAGTTATTGGGTTTCAAATTTGTAGGGTATACTAATGATCAAGTAATAGTGTAGTGATGGAGTACTTAATATTGCTGTATATTAGTATTTTCTAATATGTATGTGGCTGACCATATGGTGGGAGTATAAGAAAGTGCTCTGAGTTTGATTTCTTTTTTTTTTTTTTTTAAATTTATTTATTTAGAGAAGAGAGTGGTTTATTATTTATTGTAATCATATGTTTTGGTTTGCTTAATATTAAGTCAACATGGAAAGGGAAAAAAAAAAGAAGCATATATACAGCTTCCTTTGGTGTGCACAATATTCTCTTCTTCGTCTTCCTCTCAAGTAATTATTTTTTCCTGATTTAATATACATAAATAATTTTTTTTTTTTGTTTAATATATAAGTAAATTGTGATATATATAATGTCTAACACTGAAAATAGCAGCAGTCATTGAATATAGGACTGGTACATATGAGTGTTTTTAAGGGTACTAATGTACTATATATCAGCATATATATTATTCTTAGAGACTATAGTACCCCACTAAATAATCATATGTTATTATTTCAAAAAAAAAAAATAATCATATGTTATCATGTATTTGATAATATTTATTAATATCATTTATTTTGCCTTAAATTGACAAGTAATATCTCATCAAAAAGCATTAACATCATGTACTACTGAAGAAAAGGGTTCCACCATAAGAAAAGTGCACCCCACCACACCACACCCACCGCATTGTGCGTGATGTGAAATTCTGTTGTCTTCTTCTTCTCTTCTTATTCATCAGTACTAGTCTCTGCAATAAATTAAAGATTTGCAGAGTAAAAAGGGTTTAACCATTTTCTGCTTTTTTGGTATAAAAAAACACACACAAGTTTCTTAGGAATGTCGCCACTGGACAAACTTCTGAGTCCAAAAACAGCAGAGATCTCACAGCTCAAAGTTTCTATTTATTTTATTTAAAGATAATGTGGAGTGGTAACATATAGTTTTGGTTTGTAGCTGAATTTGAATAATGTGATATGGTGATGGATTATAGTATATAGTAAGTAATTAAATTGAAAAAGAAGAATTAATTAGAAAAAAAGAAAGAAAGTGATGAGATAGGAAGTTAGTCAGAAATGTGGGTGTGTCAGTGTGTCTAAGGTTAGGGTAGCATAAGTAAGAGAATCCAATGAAGAGACTCGTGCGGGTTTTGTGTCCATAATTGTCACCTTAGTAGGGAATCTCAAGAAAATTTCTCATCATTTTAGTTTTTTACACTTTTTTTTTTACATTCTTTTTTTCTAATATTTATTAAAATAAAAAATTGCTCATCATTCTTTTTTTACGCCAAATAATAATATTATACCTCACTTAATATATTTCATATATTATTAATTTGGGCACTCATTTTATTATTTTATTTTTTTAAGTAATGATTTGTGGTTCCAAAATATTAATTTTAGCTTTCCTTTACTATATTCAAATTTAGTAAATTTTATCCTCCGAAATATAGTATTATTATTAAGTGACCATCTTGTTAAAATTTTGTTAAATCCATTATCATTTCAAAGAAAGTATAATATTTTGATGAGACTCAATATTAAAAATATATTATATTATTGCACATATTATTATTTACTTTCTTATTCGATCATTCATCATTGGTCATAGATATCTATATCAATATCTTTTCTTTATCTTTAAGTGTATGATTCTTATCAAATGTGGAAGAACAATATTTAGACATATATGATTGAGTTTATATTTTTTTGGATTTTTAGGTGGTTTGAGATTAATGATAAGGGAGAATGAGTGCCACCTTATCTCTTTATTATTTTTTTTTTCTTGAAATGTTTTTTTTATGAATCACATGAACGAACCAATGCTTTATATTTTGACACATCAGTTTTTGCGATAAATTTTTAGTGGGAAAAAACTCTAAAATGATCGGAGAGAAAATGAAATAATTAAAAAGTTAACATATAATTATTTATTTAGGGGAGTTCTATTTGCATCATATAAAATGATAAATACATCTCATTATTAAAAATAATATAAACTTAAATAATTTTTAAAAATTATCCTTAATATTTTTTTAAATTTTTTTTCTCACATTATTTTATGTTAATTTCAATACTTATTTTGATTTTATTTTTATAATTTTTTTCTGACTCATGTATATATAGTTTTTATTTTTTTTTTAAGAAAAGTTTATATAATTTTTTATTTTAATTTTTTTGTCATGATATTTAAAATATAATTTATTTTTGTTTGATAGGTATATTTTTAGAATTATTACATAGAAAATAAAAATTGACACTTTATTTACAAAAATACGTACCTCCATAAAGTAAGGACAACATTTATACCTTTTATGTGATTTTAATTACCAAAATACCACTTACACAATCACTTACACAATCAGACAATCATTGCATGGTGGTTGTTGTGTGGTTGTGTGATGGTTGCATTAGAAGAAGGTTTCAATTAGACGATAGTTACAAGGTGGTTGGCCGAAGGTTGCATCAGACGAATTTTTCAATCAGACGAAAGTTTCTGGGTGGTTGTTAGGTGGTTGGCTGAATGTTGCATCAGACAAAGGTTTCATTCATACGAAATAACTCTTAGCAAAATGTTTATGCAACTATAATGCAATTGTTGTGAAACATTAAAAATCAGAACAGTTTTTTCACGTACGTAACTTTATCTACATGTCTCTTTATGATTTAATATGAACAAATTCACCATTAAAAATTTGGAAAACAACAAAAATACACCAGAATAAACATTTTACTATAATATTGATGTAATTATTTTAGATTATACTTGAGTTGGATTGTTTGGGAACTTCAGTTCAGCATTTTGAGATCTGCCTTTCATGGATCTAAAAATTGAAGTCGGGACATTAGTTTTATGCAAATTAAACTAGATTTTTGGTTGAATTTTAGTTTCGTAGTAGTTTTTCTACACTTTTTTTATGAATTCGAAACAGCCCCTGTTTGGATTGATTCTGGTTGTCTTCGCAGGTGAAGTCGCCGAAATTAATGGTGATTCTCTTTCTGGTTGAATTTTCGTTTCGGTTGGGTTGGGTTGTTGTATGGTTGCGCGATGGTTTAGCGATAGTTTCCCAGGAAGCATGGATCCTGGGTTGAAAGTGTGTGTAAGTGGTATTTGTATAAATTTTTTTATTTGGGCTGTATATTGTCTATTTGGCCAGCTGAAAGTATTTTTGTAATATTGTACTTATTTTTTTTGGTTAAAACTAAAAAAAGCCCTATATTTTTTAAGAATATATAATGGAAGAAAAAAATTAAAAAAACTTACTAAAACTAAAGATATATATTTTATATAAAGTTAAATTATTAAAATGGAATGTCTTTGAAAATTTTTGGAGTGTAAATAAAATTTTCTTTAATTTATTTTGAGTTGGACTGCTATCTGCAAATTTTTCTAATAAAAAATATCAACTTTTGAAAAGTTGTTTGTTATTTTCTCTAAGTGCATGTGTTTACGTTATAAGTTGCTTCTACAAATACACCCAAAAGGATGTATTCATATATTTTTTATTTGTTTTGGCATTCTATATACATTATAGTTATTAAATATATCTTACAAAATTTTAAAAAATTTAGAATAATTTACAATATAGAAAGAAGTATACAAATAGTTTATTTTATACGGGTATAAAATAAAATAATCATGTGTGCAACAAACTGTTTGTACTCTATTTTTGATGTGTTAAATTTTTTTAAATTTCTTAAAATTTGTAAGATGCCTTAAAAAATAACTATAACATACATGACAACAAGAAAAAATTTAACTAAAAAATTATTTTGAATACCAAAATAGATAATCTTCTTTTAAAGAAGTATGTTCTAGAATTTTTCAATATTATATTATGAAAATAAAAGGACCGTACTTTGGGATGTCATCCTCTTGGAGAGACGTAGTATTACTAAACTAAAAAATTTCTATAAATAAACTCAATAAACAATAGTCGATTGCATTCTAATTAATTAATATAACATATTAAAGCACTACATGCAATTAAGTGTTCAATTTATGTACAAACCTTTGTTATTAGGTCGCAACAAATGTGATGTAAGGATATACCTTAAATTCAATGCCAAAATCAACCTTATATATATAAAATTTATGCTTAAAGTATATAGTATATACTACTATATTCAAAATAAAAACTAATTAAAGAAGTATATACTGGACTTCTACTATATATATATATCTCCACTCATGTGCCTTAAATGTACATTTTAGAGAGAAAAGTAGAGTCTAGAGTATCGATCAAAATTTAAAAGTGATTGAATGTCTCTTTGATTAACAGAAACTTTTTTTTTTCGGAGAATATATAAAATGAAAAAGTAAACAAAAGGTTAGAAGGAATAATATGGTGAAAGGGTTCCCATTCATTATATACTTCACTACTTATCCCTTAAATGATGTGATTCCTTTCCCTTATATAAACCTTTTTCCACAATACTGTGGTCCCTTCTTTGTTGGGTATGATCATCATTATCGGCATGTCAATATAATTATAAATATATATTTAAAATTAGAACTTAGGCGTTTTTACAATGCAATTCTAAAATAGGCACACCACCAATGCACCCAAATTTATTTTGGCATTTTGAAAATTTTTAGAAAATTCTACAATGCACTCTTTAAAAGAAATGCACCGTGCGATGTACCTAAATCTGTTTTGATATCTAAAATAATGTTTTAGTCAAATTTTTCTTATGGTCATGTACGTTATAATTATTTAAATCATCCTACAAAATTTTAAGAAATTCAAAAAAATTTAACACGCCGAAAATACAGTTCAAATATCGTGTTTCATGCTTGACTATTTCATTTTATACACGTATGAAATAGATGGTTTGAACACTACTTTATGTATTGTAAATTATTTTAAATTTCTTAAAATTTTGTAGGATATCTTAATAACTATAACGTATACGAATATGAAAAAAAAAACTTCACTAAAAAAATTATTTTTGATGCTGAAACCGATAGTGGGTGCATCAGTGCATCCCTTTTAAGGGGGTATATTATAAAATCACCTAAAACTTTTTACTCAATTTTTTCTTAGTTTTTAAAATATCCTGCGAAATTTTGAAAAATTCGGAATAATTTACAATATGGGAAGCAATGTTCAAACAGTCTATTTCACACACGTATAAGATAAAAGAGTCACACGTGCAACGGATAGTTTGAACCTTATTTTCAGTGTGTTAAATTTTTTTGAATTTCTCAAAATTTTGCAGGATGTGTCTTAAATAACTATAATGTACACGACCGAAAAAAAAAATAGACTAAAAAAGTCTCTCGGATGACGAAGTATATAGGAATGCATCACTGCATCACTTTTAGGGGTGCATTATAGAATTTTCCCTTAAAACATATATGTACATATATGTAGAAAAATTTTACAATGCATCCCTTGAAAGTAGGGTTGAACATGTTGACTGGATTTGACTCGGACCTGGCCAACCCGCCCAGACCCGATCCGGTTAACCCGAAAAATTAAAAAAATTCATTTTATTCAGGCAGGTCGGGTTCAACCCGGTACACTTTCGGGCGGGTTCGCGGGTTGGTTTTCTATGGTCATTGGGTTTTGGGTTGAACCCGAACCCGAACCCGCCCGCTAACCCGGTCACTTTTTATTATTTTTTTTGTTTTTTATTTTTGTTACATATATAATATATTAAAAATAAAAAAAAATCCTAAAATCTAATCATTTTATTTTTATTACATGGATAATATATTAAAAATAACAATATATAATATATTATATATAGTTTGGAACTTGACTTTTTAATGCATTTTTTATTTTATTTTAATCTAACGAATATAAATTATAGTATTATAAGTTTATAACTTATATGCTTAATTTAATATATAGAAAAAATCACATATATTTATTTTTTTTTTTAAAAAAAAAAGTTAATGAGTTGACCGGGTCAATTTGTTGACCCGGCCGATCCGGTCAACCCAAACCCGCAAACCCACGAACCCTAACCTTTTCATGGGTCGAGTTCGGGTACAATTTTTTGAACCCGAAACCCAGTCAACCCGCCCGATGTTCAGCCCTACTTGAAAGGAGTGCACTGATGCTCCGTTATATATTTCGGTATCTAGAAAAAAAAAGTTAGTCCAAATTTTTTTTATGGTCGTAGACGTTGTAGTTATTTAAGATTTATTACAAAATTTTGAGAAATTTTGAAAAATTTAACATTGCCGAAAATAGGATTCAAAAAGTCTGTTGCACACGTGACTTTTTTTTATCTTATATACGTGTCTGAAATAGACGGTTTGAAAATTGATTTCTAAATTGTAAATTATTCTGAATTTCTCAAAATTTTGCAATGTCTTTAATAACTATAATGTACACAACTATAAAAAAAACTAGATTAAAATTTTCTATAGATGTCGAAACAGTGAGGGCTTACATTATATATTATAGGGTGCTTCTACAATCCACCCCTAATGGATGCACTGATGCACCCTCTACCCGTTTCGATATCTAGAAAAAAATTTCAATCTATTTTTTTTTCATATTCGTTATAGTTATTTAATTAAGATATCCTACAAATTTTTCACTTATTTCAACTATATAGAAAGCAGTATTCAAACAGTCTATTTCACACGCGTAATAGTCACGCGTGATACATTGTTTGAATTCTGTTTTTGTCGTGTTAATTGATTTTTTTTTTAAAATTTTACAGGATGTCTTAAATAACTATAACGTACTTAATTTTAAAAAAAAAGTTTGACTAAAAAATTTTTGTAGATACTGAAATAGATATAAAGTGCATTTATATTCTTTTAAAAGATGTATTATAGAATTTTCTTATATTATTTAGAATAGTTCCATGTCCATTATTCTATCCTTATAGTTGATTATAATGACCATAAAGCAGTAATAATAGTACATAATATTGATAGATATTATTCTCCATGCACATAGTACTTTTATATACGTCTATGTATTTTTGTGTACAGTATACACATCCTTTATATATGTATAGATAATAGATTATAATATTATTATGTTTATTAATTTTAAAAATTGTCATTATATTAATTTATAAATCCGACATAAAACATATGGCTTGTTGAGAGTGTGTGTGTGTGTTCGTATTTATTGGTTTAATTCATTTGAAATGATGATAAGTTAGTCCAACAAGAGTCCGACACACATATAATATGAACAAAATAATAATGAATTATCTTGAGATAAATTAACTCAAATTAATGATTAATATTATTCCTTAAAATTTGTTGGAAAATATATGTATATATTCTGATATTCTCCTTGATCGCGAGTGTAGAAATGTAACTTTACTTGCTAACAACGAACTTCGTAATATTCTGCGTTATAAATTTTTATGAAGTAAAAAGTAGATATTTGAAATTTTTATTGTTTATACAACATAATTATTTTAAAATAATAGAATAAATACTGTGCGTGCGTGTGTGAAAACTTTCTGTATGTAATTTAATGACGAAAAAAACGTAATTATATGAATAATATATATGTGCGGCACATCTGAGACAGAGTAATATTATTGGAACGAGGAGTGGAAAATAGGGATCTAATAATATGTGCCCTTAATTAGTTTAATTAATCACATTTGGATTGGTGTACCTGATGATCACATCTTTCTCTTTCTCTCTCTCCTTAAAGGTAAATATATATAGTGACCTTATATGGTTATATCTAACTTTTCTAGAATCCGAGGTTACCTGCAAATAGGTTAATTTTCTTTATTTTCTTCTTATGTGGAGAATTAAAGAAGTTATATATATTATTAATATTACTTTGAAAAGAGAAGTACGTTAATTAATAAAGCCTACACTTTAAGCTCGCATCGTCAATGATACTATTTTGTAAAGTGATGAAATGTGAAATGATTTTAAATTTAAAAATTAAGTTAGTAAATATTTATTCTTTTAAAAAAATTATAAGAAAATGATTAAATATAATAAATTAGTTAATGAAAACTGTTGTCGAGTGAATTTCGCAACACCAAATTATATAGTATTATTAATAATCAAGAAAAAATTTATGCGGAAAGACAAGTGCGAGTATTCAACCTAGAATGGCGAGTACTCGACTGGGAATGAGAAACAATCAACGAAGGCTGGAAAATAACAATCAGACAGAGAATTATAGTGGTTCAGTCAGATTATGATCTGCTTAGTCCACTGTAGCAAGGGATTCGTAGGTGCCATTTCATGGTAGATCACCCCTTTATATACAAAGCAGGTGTCCAATCGGCTACACAAGGATCACATTCATTGTTAATCCATTATTTACATATTGAATTGCAATAATTAAACCCAAGCAACGTTAACATTAATAAATGAATGACAGTTACTAAGTCCATCAACGTATGCGTCTTCCGCATCTGCGGGTTGACTGTTCATGTTCCGTTGTTGAGCTCGCAGGGTTATCATTATGTTTGGAATGCCTGCGTTCTTAGGTAATCGCCTCTTGTAGACATCGCATATCGAGCTGATAGAACCTAGACATGCGAGTCTATATCGGTATATCAAGGCTATTGGGTCGTTGGGACCAAATCGCATCATAGAGAGTTGATCTCTATGCTTTCGTAGAAGTATAGAGAGGATACTCGCATACGTCCTGACACATGCGAGCTGGATCCACCCTGCATAATGCGAGTTATAAAGTTATGCGATCCGGCTTTGGTCGTACTCGCAGTATCTCGCTGGTTTTATCTTGGGCGAGGTCTAAACTTCGAGAAGTCTCTCATGGACATTTCAGCTTTCATTGGAAATCTGAATATACGTGTCCTCTAAATAGGAGTCTGGTCTCGAGTTTCTAGGTGAGAGAAACCTCACTATAACAAAAACTGTAACAATATATTTACTGTATATTTTTTTTTTGAAAAAATAATATATAATAATTAAATTAAGATATATATATTTTTTTAATTTTGCATGTTATTATATTGTAACAAAAACGAATAAATATATTAGACCATTAAATATATAGAATGATATTTAATATATCTTATCACTGAAAATTAATATACCATAGTAATAAAATTATATACCACAAAGAAATTACTAATATATATATACTACACTAACTAAATTATATACCACAATTAAAGTATATATACTATGATTACAAAATTATATACCACCATTGTATATAATAAAATAAAAACTAATTAACTATTATTTTAAATAAATAATATATTATACAATTCAAATATATAAAAATAATAATTAAATATATGTAGCATACCAATAAAATTATATACATACATTAAAATGTATTTATTATGCTAACAAAATTATATACTACTATTATACATAACAAAATAAAAAATAAATATTGTATACTGTAAGAACTATTATTTTCTGTAGTGACAAATTATGTCCAGTTGCTTTCCAGTTGCGTTTGGGACTCATAGTGTTTTGTCTGGGGTTCGTACTGTTAGTGTTAGTCCACGTCAGCAAATATATTTTAGGTTTTAATTGTTCAGATGGTAACAGCTTTCTAATTCGGGTTTCTTGGTTTAGCTGGGTATAAATACGAGTTCTGGGTATTATATTGAAAAACTTTTTGATCAGAGATTAGGGATTACATGTCTTTTTTCTTGTTTCTTCTTTATGTTCCATGACAGATGATCTTTGAGCTTGGAGGTATTACTCCATAGTTGCAGATCAAAGCTTGAAGATGTTGAGTTCAGACTGAAGGGATTTCAGTATCATCTTCATCACCAAATCTGAAGGGAGTTCAGATTGAAGAAGTGTTGAAGAGAGCTCATCATTCACACAAAGGGATCTTGTGTCTCCAATCAAGGGTCTTGTTTGGTATGGGTATAGATTCACTGTATTTTGTAAAAGAGTGTATTGTTTACAATATTGTTGGTTTTTGTACGATACATCTTTGAATATAGTGAAAGTTATTACCCTGGTTCGGGGAACCCAAGCACTAGCTACCTAGAATGAGTTTCTAGGGCAGGTGAAGCTTGTAAAATTCTGCTGTTGAATCTTTGATTTTGTTCTTTTTATATTCAAGCTTAAATCAAGATAAAATCAATCTAAATATGAAAAAGATAGGTTAGACAAGAACTTGGAGTTTACATATACGAATAATAATATATCATACAACAAAACAAGAATATACTGTACAACAAAATCTATATACTAACAACCCACAACAATTCATAAAAAATTAAAAAAATCAACATAACTTTCAAATAAAAAAGATTTTACAAAATTAATATAGATATACCATAATCTTTAAGTAGTTTACTTCTAATTCAAAAATATTATGAAAAAAATTATTATTTTTTTATGTGGCAAAAGACAATATAAATAATAAATAGTCTAAAAGGGTCATTTCTCTATAAGTTTTAAAATGAGGATATTTAATAACGTAGTCCTATGATTTGAGATCATTTGCTATAATTTCTTTTTTAAAGATACTAAAAATCTTTACATCATCTAAAAATATAATTTTTTATTTTATTTATCTTCTACGTCATTTTTGATATTCTTATTTTTAAAAAATACTCTAATGGTATAACATTACCACCCTTCAAAAATACTATTATTATAATCTCACACATTATTATTTAATATATTATTTATTTCTAAATAGGATATATACCATTTTAGACTCTATTTTTTGTAAAAGTTACAAATTAGACCCTCTATTTTATTAAATGACAAAATAGACCTTATATTTTCCAAAATTGTACAAATGGAACCATGATTTCAATTTTTAACAATTTTATTTTTTAATATAACAAATTTTAGGACAATTTTTAATACGAACAAATATAGAAAATGTAATCAATTTTGTCATAACATCTCTAGATCGAATTATTATTAAGTTTTATTTTGACAAAAAATCAATTCAGAGTTCTATTTGTACAATTTTAAAAAATACATGGTCGATTTGCTATTTAACAAAACAGAGAGTCCAATTGATAACTTTTGCAAAACAAATGGTCCAAAATAATATTTATTCTTTTAAATATTGTCACACTACTTCTTTACCTTTATTTTTTTTTTTTTTTCAAAAAGAGATAGCATCAATGCTATAGAGTGGATTAACACAATTTTCTATGATAGTACCAATTTATCTCCAATGATATATCTTTATGTTTTGCTAAATAAGCATTCCACATAATTATCTTCCAAAATTTAAGCATTAGAGATGCTCTATACTAATTGATTATCCTCTTCCTTAGTCATCGGTTCATTTATTCTTTATATTTTTATTTCTTGGGAAATTTGCTTCTATTTTCTTTCTGCCTTTTTTCTTAAAAAAAAAAAAGAAAAAATATAGCAAATTAACTTTTTTGTAAGTGACATTGAGAAAAAATAAAAAAGTGGTGTCAAATTCACGGACCCAAATAAGACTAAGGTAAAATAATTTAGAGGCTAATGCCTAATAATATATATGGAAATGGAATACTATTATATTTATCTGAATTTGATAAGAACATACACCTACTTATCTAGTTTTTATGTCATGCATGCATACGTATAGGAGTCTGCATAAATCGATCCAATTTATTGAGAACCGACCGATCTAATTATAACCGACTGCTAAACATTGGATATCCAATTGTGATCAGATCGAATTGGATGTTATTTTTAAATATCTAATTGGATCGGATGGTGGATGGAGTGTCTAAAAATCCAATACATCCAACATCCAATCAAACTAATTAGTATTTTCTTTTAGTTTGAATGAGTAATTAGATTTTATATCGTTATACGTCAAATCTATATGTATATATGAAAATTAACATTAAAATTTTACTATTTTTTTTTAAAAAATTGGATGGATCCAATACTAGGTCTAAAATATTAGATAAACCCAAATTAAACAAATTAATATATATGAAATACATCCAATGGATAGAACCGATCCAATCCAACATCCAATGAAAGTTAGATCAATTGGATGATATAAATTAATTGAATCGGATCGGATGGTAAAATCTAACATCTAATATATAATTGGATCGGATCTAGATAGGCCTAAAAATATTAAATGTGATCCAATAAACACCCCTATGCAGCATAGACCTGTTATACGAATTTTACAATATTAATCGGTCCCTTTATTGACCATGTATATACACTTTAGCCCTTTCTCTCTTTAAAGGAAATTTCTACTATCTTCAATTGAAATATATAAATGTATGTATGTATATATATACGATTACACAGATTAATTGACATTAGAACATTGAAATTGCTATTAGATCTAATGTGCAGTGTACTTATTTCATATGTTTTGACGATTTGAGTTGAGTTCGATTTAGTTTTTTTGGCGGTTTTCATTTGAGAAAAAGATGAATTAAACAATCATCAAGCCTTTTTAATGTCATTAATGGATGGTAATATATAATTATGTACAGAAAAAAAGACTATGTATTATTTGAAACGAATTTATATATTAATGTAATAATTAATAATATGTAGTTCTTTTTCAAAGTCGTGGGTATGGTATTAAAAGAATACATTTAAAGAGAATCCTAGGCTTTTGTTAAAAGGGTGTAACAAGTAACATGTATATACAAATAAAATTAAATATAAATATATTATTAAAAGGCTCAAAATCACCCAATTATGTTGATTGATCAGACCTATAAGAATCTGCTTTGGCTGGTGGACTAGGATGTCTACAAAATTCAATTTAATTTTGTTGACATCCTTTGGACTCTTTATTACTATAATATCTATCCTCCTTATAATTGAAATGGGATATATGCCCGAGCAACGAATTGAGATTTCAAATTTCCGGTCCTAAAGTGAGACGAAGGAAACAGCCGCCTTAAGCCTTCCACCGCTCAGATTTCTATTTCGAAAAAAATAAAATAATATAAAATTAGTAATAACATAAAAAAAAAATTAATACTTATAATATCAAATCAATGTATATATTACAGATAAGTGGTAATTTGATTAAACTCCTTGACCTATCCTCTTTTATTTTGATTATGGGGAATTCAGTGCAATTCTTAATAACCTAACTTTTTCACTTAGTCCTATTTTTTATTTTTGCTTAAATTTCAAATTAGCATAGAATCGACTCCAAAGTAGTTTATAATTATAATACTTTTAAATTTAATTTTTTCACAAACAATATTTTGGATTTTTTTTTTTTTTTAACAAACAAGATCTTTTTTTTTTTTTTTTTTTTTTTTTTTTTTGAGAAAACAAGAGGCTGCTACAAGAAAAAACAATAGAACCAAGACAGCCTGAAAAGGAGGCTAAAACAAAGTCGCCTAGTCTTCATCTCGCAACCTGAGAGCTAACTTTGCAAGGGAGTGGGCGTTGCCGTTGCGCTGACGGGAAACATGCAGCAAAGGAGCTTCAGGGAATCTGGAGAGGAAGGTTCTTATCTGCTGAATAAGAGTAGACAGTGGGGAGTAGTCGTGCCAATTACCATTCACCTTGGAGACAAGGTTAAGACAATCAGAGAAGATAAATCTTGGGGTCAAATTGGAGGTCATACACCATTGGAGGCCTTCATAAAGTGCTTGAGCTTCAGCAAAAATTGGAGAAGAGGCCCCTGGCTTGAAAATCTTTGTAGACTTTTGAATGTGAGACAGGCCCTGCATGAAAACCATCCCTATACCTGTGGCTGGTGCGTCAGTACTCAGGGCAGCATCAACAAAAAGAGCAGGAGTCGATGGAAGCAGAAGTTGATCCAAGTCAGCTGAGGAATGGTTATGACCCATGTTGGAAGCAGAGGAGTGAATTTGAGCATCCTGGTAATCCTGCAGAAAGCATGAAACAAAATCTTGAACATTATCAATTACACTGGGTTTGTGAAAGAGATGGGCATTCCTTATATTCCATATTTGCCAAATTAAACCAAAAAATAGGGGAAGGTCATCTCTGGGAAGTAAAGTAAGGCTATGAAGATAAAAATCCATGATATCTAGCCTACGATAATCAACAAAAAACTGCTTGAACTTGGAGTGATGCCAAATGGTTTTTACTCTGGTACAGTAAAGAAGAGCATGAGAGACCAACTTTGCACTTCCCCCACAATATGAGCAGCAAGAGCTTGGAATAGCATGCTTGTGGAAGAGGTTGAGAGCACAAGGAAGAAGATGGTTAAAAGCCTTCCAGGTGAAATGCTTGATTTTAGGAGGAAGGTTCAAAGTCCAGAGGGTTTTCCACCAATCCTTAAAAGGGTTAGGATCGGAAGAGGAGGGAGAAGTAGTGAGGGCAGTGGACTGGGCAAGGTGATAAACAGAATTGACTGTGAGAATGCCGGAGTGATGAAAACCCCAAATGAGAGAATCAGTGGGTCCAAGATCCAAAGGAATATTGAGAACAGCTTTGGCTTGATAGGTAGGAAGAAAATGCTGCAGTTTTTCAGTATTCCAGGTCCTGTCAGGGTTAACAAAAAAAGAAACTGTAGAGAGAGAATGTTCAATGGGGGTGAAGAATGGTTGGATGGGAGATTTAGGGGATCCAATTAGGAGCAGAAATAGGGATATCACAGCCTGAACAGATTTTCCAGATAAGCCCTTTTTTGAGGAGTTGGGAACCCCAAAGGAGGCTTCTCCAGGTAAAGGAAGGATTGTTGCCATTTGGGGCATGAAGGAAATCAGTATGCTTAAAGTAACGAGCTTTAAGAAGAGAATGAAGCAAGGAATCAGGAGTAGACCAGATCCGCCAAGCCTGCTTAGCCAGAAGAGCTTGGTTATGAGAAGTTAGGGAACGAAATCCCAAGCCTCCAAAGAATTTAGAGGCAGAAAGGGCAGACCAATTTCTCCAGTGAATTTTCCTCTTATCAAAAGTAGAGCCCCACCAAAATTTAAAAGTCAAACTTTGAATGGAAGCACAGGTGGATTTAGGGAGTTTAAAAGAAGACATTGCAAAGGAGGGGATGTTGGGTTTTATGCCCTAAATAAAACTCATTTCAATATAATTTGATTTACTTATTAATATAGATCAGAAATAACATTTAATGTTGCACGGTTCACATGATTTATTTCATGATTATATGTATATAATGTATGAATTCATCTGAAATCCTTTTCACATATTTATTGTGTTGTCAACACTTAGGAAAGTAAACATGACTATGTGAATAAAGTTTCCTAGATTTATCAAACACAGGGTTTTACTGATATGATAATCTACTATAGAGTTTACTTGCATTTGGAGAAATGCTATGTTCTTTACAGAGCATTGGTTAAAGTAAAGCTCAGGTTGGATGCATGGAGTATGCATCGGAAGGGACCGCTATTGAACTTTGACTTAGATTTATTAAACTTACCGTAATATCTATTCAAGTCAATATCGCCTAGTTGATCCTAGATCAAATGATCTTAATTCTGTTATGATTAGGCTCAATCTCAAGAGGCTATTCGTGTTCTTTGATTTGTTAGTTAAGCCTACTTTTAGGTCAGGGTGATACGTACATTTTGGGAACACGATAGTGCAACTGAGTGGGAGCGCTAACATAAACATGGAATCTATAACTTCTATCTGGCGAATAGTAAGTAAAGGATGATCTCCTTCGAACTTGACCAAACGAAAATAAATAGTGGAGTACTCATTTCACATAAGCTGAAATATCATTTATATGGGGTTAAGTGTTTTAAGGATAAAATACATTGTAGGGTGTAACGGTAATTTAATCCCTTTACAGTGTAGATCATTCATATAGAGGATCATTGATCAAATTAGGATTATAACAATGGATAACTAATGATGTGTCTATATGGTGGAACATATAGAGCATTCTATATACTTAGAGTGCAATTCTAAGTTCTATGCGTGGATTCAACGAAGAATTAATAAGTCAGTGAATTTAGGTTATAAATTCTTGATCTGCTTATTGGAAGCTCGGTTATATAGACCCATGGTCCCCCCACTAGTTGAGATAATATTGCTTGTAAGACTCATATAATTTGATTTGATTAACCAATTATAATTCTGAATTTAGACTATGTCTATTTGTGAATTTTTCACTAAGTAAGGGCGAAATTGTAAAGAAAGAGTTTTAGGGGCATATTTGTTAATTATGATACTTTGTATGGTTCAATTGATAAATATGATAAATGCCAATATTATTTAATAATTATTTATAGTTATTAAATACTTATAATTGGCATTTAAATGGTTGAATTTGAAAATTGGCGTTTTTGAGAAAATGAGATGCAGAAATGATAAAACTGCAAAATTGCAAAAAGTGAGGCCCAAATCCATATTGTATAGGGCTGACCACTTTTATAGGGTTTTGTCATCTGATATTTTCATTATTTTAATGCCAAATAATTCAAACCTAACCCTAGTGGAATGCTATAAATAGATAGTGAAGGCTTCAGGAAATTTACACTTAACTTTACTTCTGATTTCCTTCAGAGAAAAACCTGAGCCTTCTCTCTCTATACCTAGCCGCCACCTTCTTCTCTTTCTTCTCTCTTCAATTTTGAAATTACTTAGTGTTAG
This sequence comes from Cannabis sativa, assembly GCF_029168945.1. Taxonomy (NCBI): domain Eukaryota; kingdom Viridiplantae; phylum Streptophyta; class Magnoliopsida; order Rosales; family Cannabaceae; genus Cannabis; species Cannabis sativa. Next base: position 49,346,345 of record NC_083602.1, on the reverse strand, counting down.
AGTAGTGCCCACACACAGCAAGTGATACCTCAATCATAGTGAGGAAGATCGTGAAGAAAGGCATTCAACAAGAAGGAGTTTCAGCACTAAAGAATCAGAGAAAGAGATCCAGATTCAGATATTGATAATGCTCTGCTATAGAATGGAATCGAGGGCTAGAAATCTGAACGGAAGGAGTCTTATTATTCCGCTGCACCCAATGTAAGGTTTCTAATACTTTATATGTGTTTATTTCATTATCGTTTTAGAAGTTCATATGTAGGGTGATAATCAACATACTTGTGAGTAGATCTAAGATCCTGGTAAAATAATTTCCAACAACTTGCCTCAGAGCCATGGTAATTGATTTTCTTGCAAGAAATTTGGACTTAAAACGATTGTTTGATGTTTTGGATGGTATCATGTTGTTTTTAGTGTTGTTTGATGATTGATTGATGTTTGTGAATTTTCGTGAAAAATAATTAAATATCTGTTTCTGTAATTATTTTTATTGGATAGCATGGAAAAAATTAAGCAATTTACTTTTTTACAGAACTCAATTTCTATTTAATTTGAATTAGTTATGATTTTTTGAAGTTTCGAAAAAAAATCAGGAATCGTGCATCACCACACGCGCGCGCGGACGAAGGGCAACCTTTGGACAGCACGCGTTCAGACACGGTTTCTTGTCTGAAACCGAGCTTCCGCGCACGGAGAGGCTGCTGGCAGCCTCCTCGCCGAGTTCCCTCGCCCATGCACTCCCTGTTGCGCGTGCAGACAGTATGCAATGCATACTGTTCGTACAGCTCACATTTTTTTTTTTTTTTTCGTTTTTCTTCGATTTTTCATGCTATTTCATGGATTTAACTTCCGATTTTTTGTGTAGTTCTGTATTTAGACATTTACTATTCTTAATTCAATTCTAAATATCATAATTAAATTATTAATTTTTTTTTAAATTAATTCATGATATTAGTGTAATTTGAATTTGAAAATAGTAAATATCTATCTTTTTTGCTCAATTATCTGTCTTATTTTTAAATTTGATTATATCTTATCTTATTTTTAAATTTAAGGTCAGATTTTAAATTTTTAAATCAAATATTTTTTTTTAAATAATTTGATCTTATTTAAATTTAAAATAAGATAACTATAATCATGATATTTTAAATAAATGTAAGATATTTGGCTAATTTTTAAATTTTGTTATTTTATTTATTTAAATTAAATCATACAATCTGAAAAAGATATTTATTTATCTTTCTTAATTTTTATTTGATTTTTATTTATATAACAACATTAAATTTTTAAAAGTAGTTAGCAAATTTTGAAATGATATTTAGGTTAGTTGAAACCTAATTTTTCAAAATTGTAGGTTTAATTTTAAATATTATTTTTTTAATTAATTTCGAAATATATATATTTTTAATTTTTTTCGAAAAATTAAATATTTTTTTATTATTTAATTAACTTTTTTTTTCAAAATTTAATTATTTAAAATTAAATAAATCCTACATCCAACTATCCAGCTAACCTTGTTGCAGGAGTATATGTTTTAGCTTGTTTGTAAGTTTTTAAAACCTATTATTGCTTGATTGCAAATAGCCATGGTTAACTTGTTGACAGATCCAATTATCTGATTTTAACTCATGGCTCCCTTGGTCAAGTAAATAATTTGTAACAGGTAATTTTCACAATCTTCTTTCATCTGTGTATGACCTAGCAACATGATAGGATCCATCCAAATTGTGTGCCTGTGTGAGCCTATGTGTTTAATTTTATTATAGATGCATATAGGTTGTTGTTGCTAAATAAAATATCATAGTTTTTGATAGATTTTATTTATGCCCATTTAGTTTTTGGGCCTATTCAATTAATAACAGTTGTTCATTTTAAGGTTAAATTCCTCTCTTTTGGGCCTTGTGTGAGAGTTGGGAGCCATAGTAGTGGGTACGACATACTGAACCCAGCCCCCCCTCACATGAACTACCCCAATTGTGAAGGCCCATTTGCCTGATTTGAATAACTGTACGAGGTTAATTAAATTAGTTTAACCTAATAAAATTGATTAGCAACATAATTAATTTCATTTATTTTGAAATTAAATTAAGAAAACCATAGTTTAAAGAATTTTATTCTAAGTTAAACTATATGTATTTTCTTGTATTTAATTTAATATAGAATTATAACCATCTAGATTCTTTCTGAAGCTTAATTTAAATTTTTCATTAAATATTCCTATTTAAGTGGATATTTAGTTATCTCTAGCTAATCAACTTAAATCTGAATATCTTTTGAATTTCAAATTTTAAAATTAAGTTGAGGAATTTTAGGAATTGGTTATTAAGATTCTTTAGATATTTTTTAAGTTGATATTTTTTCAAATATTAACTTAAAATGGAATATTTTCAAATTAAGTGGTTACAACTTAATTAAATTTAAATTTGAAAATATTTAAGTTCTAGATTTTTTTTTTTCTAATACAACTTAAATTAGATATTTTTTCAAATTTTGTGGAAAAGATACTTAGTCAAAAAAGATATTTTCTAGATAGTTATTTCTAGACTATTTATTATTTCTAATATTAAAAAAAAATATTATACATTATGAAATTAATTATTTAAATAATTAATTTTGGTATAATTTATTTTAAGTATATTTTTTTATAATATTAAACTAGAGATTAATAATTAAGCCTTCTCTACACTTAATTATTTATTTCTTGAATTTAATACATTTAATTAAATTGAAAACTAAATATCTAAGTTGATTTTCATCATGATACTTAAATATTTCTTTTTCATGACACTTAATTAAATAGAAAATTATTTTTAGTTGAAATTTATTTTTTCAACTAAATTTAAATAATTTTCAAAATATAATTTTTCTTTATTTTATTAATCAATTTTCGAAATTGCATTTCATAATGCAAGATGATTTTGAATTTATCTTGAAAAATAGATTAAGTTGTAAATTAATTAATTATTTTAATTAATTCTTGGACCAACTTAAATCAATGATTTTTTTCATTTATTGATTAATTTAAAATAAATGAATTAAAGTATATTAATAGAAATTAAATTAATTAGTCAAAGGAAAATCTAGATAGGTGATATTTTTGCTTCAAGTATTTTTCTAAGTAATTATTATTTAAGTATTTAGAAATTATAAAGTTCTTATACTTTCTTTTTCAAAATATAACAAATATATTCTCATGAAAATTTATTTTGAGTTGCAAATTAATTTAAATTAATACAACTTAAATAATTTTCTTAATATTTATATATCAAAATTACTACTGAGATGGAAATAATTCAATTTATTTCAATCACCATCTAAGTATAATTTTATAAATATTAAATTAAATTCTAATTTAGAATTTTAATTCTAAATTCGATATTTAATGAATATATTTATTATAAATAATAATGAAAATACATTTTAAAGAATGAGCTTTATTATTAAGATATTCGATCTCCATTGTTGGTCTTACAATAGTTAAATATTTTCAATATAACCTCGAGACGCTAGACTTCGTCCCCCTTATGGATGGTTATTCGTTGAACGCATTTAACACCGTAAGATCTCATTTGATAAGTGTTTTGTAAGTTTTCGTCTCTATTAGACTCTCCCCTACGATGAATACTTAGAGATAAACTTATAAAACATGAAACAATGGTGGAAGCTCATAAAATGAGAATAACCTTGACTCTCCCCTACCGCGACAACGTTGGATTCTTATTTTGATCGAATAAAAGGTTGCTAGAATGGTTTACATTTTAGATGAGGTGACAACTCTATTCGATGAATGATACTTTGACTCTCGCCTACCGGGACACTGTATCAGTTTGTTGGAAACCTTGGAAATTATTTAGGATTGTATGTTTTAGTATTTTCACTTGTCATTCCTACTTGCTATATGTTTAATAATTTCTGAATTATGTATGAATTTATATTGAACTATGTTATTTTCTGTTATTAAATTGTAGTTTAATTTCGAATCTTCATTGTTGGTCTAACTTATTTTGTTTATCTAATGAGATGAATCCCTAATGGATTTTCACCATTAGACATACATAATAGTGTTAGATCTCGAAAGATAAATATTGTATATGCAACATCTAGCTGTTCATCAATTGATGACACCTTAGACTAGTATTTTTACAATATGAAACAAGAAGATTATATAAATAAGATTACTTTGACTCTCGTTAATCGAAGCATCGTTGGATTCTTATTTATAAACGAAATTATCCTAATTCCTCTTAGCTTATTCATTTCGAATTAGCTCCATAACATATCATTGGATGAATGGTCTATATATCATTTCATGTCATTTTATTTTTTCTCTTCAGAAATTAAATAACACATTTTTGATTATATTCCCAAAATTCTATCCCAAAATGATATAAATCCTCAATCTTAGATATCTCCTACTTGTATAGGCAAATCTGACTTAGAGTTTAAATTAGTAGAGGTGGTCCAAGAAAGAATTACTCATTTTATTTGGTATAAATTTAAGTCTTTGACTTTAATTTTAGATTCCAAACAGAAATTTTATTATATTTCTATTTCCAAAATACAATACAGTTACACTTTCACAAGTGTTTAATATCCATCTTCTATCAATGGATGCAAACTGTATGGAATAGGAGTTTAGTATTCTGTGACCAGGATCCACTTGCAATATTCTAAGAACTCTTTGATGTAACTAAACCTAAGACATCAAAAAGACCCAACCACATTTTTATCAATCTCTGCAAAGAGTTAATATGCATATATCCACTGAAAGTAAGTTCATCTCATTCGCAGATGGATGTACATTCAGGGGTGGATATGAGTTTTTCGTTGTATTCTTAAAATGATCACTCTAGATTATACCTTATGCAAAGAAATTTGAAATGTTTGAAAAATTTCATTAATTTCTAGCAATGGTGAAACACCATTAAGGTAAGTGGTTAAAGATCTTGCGAACTGATAGGGGTGGAGAAATAGTTAGTAGATATGCAGTTCAAAGATCATTAATTTGATTTTTGAATTATATCCAAACTTACCTCCCCAGAAATTTCGATTTGCATATTGATGATTAGTTACTAGTTGTTGCCTAAGACCTTCTATGGTAATACAATTTCAGAATGATGTAATGGTTGTATACTTAATGTAAATCATTACTAGATTCATGGATGACCTAATCAAAATCTTAAGAAAAGCTAGAACTGTTAACCATGGTTTGCATGTTTGTTAGCTATTCTAAGTGATAAGGGGTGGACCATCCCATAGTCAATAGATAAAAAAGTGTTTGTTTAAACAAATACTACTTTTCTAAGAAAATGACTAAGTCTGAAAATAAAGTAGCAAATAAAGGAGATATTTCTTTCTTGATTCTAAAAGTGTTCTATCATCTTATTGGTCATATGATGATCCCACTGCCTCTGTTGTCTTGTCACAACCGAAGAGATCAATACCATTTAGTTATCTTAGACATAATTCACGGTACCTTGTCGTAGTGGGAGAGTTTCTAGGAACTCACCTTCTTATAACTTGGAAGACACTAGTGATTAAAATCCATTGTGAGTTTAAACAAGTAATGGATTGTCAAGATAAGAAACTAAGAAGAAAAGCCAATAGATTTATGGTTTAATCCATTCACATGGAGTAACCTAAACTTTCTATTACAAGGACATAAAAGGAAATTTCGTATATAAGTCTATTCAATGGACTTAACAAGACTTCCTGTTCCTAGTATTATAGGTTTGAGTTTATCTAAACCTATGGCTTGTTGTATACCTGGTAATTATTTACTCTAATGCAAGCAACTTACTTCAGTAAGATGCTGAAGCATTTTCTTTCTAATGGCAATCTATAGAAGCTTCTCGACTTCTAGGCATAGATTTTATTTATCTAAGGAAAAGTCTCAACTATTCCAAAAAAGATAAAGCCATGAAAGAATTTCTTATATCAACAATGAGAGGTCTCAGATATGCTTTAGTATGCCTTAGACCAGACACCTGCTGTTGAGTGGGAGTAATGAGTAAGTATCAGATTAATCCAGGAGAGGAACATTGAAAGACAATCAAGTAAATCTTAAGATTAAGAAGAGGAACTATATGTTAGTCAATAAGAGTGTGTTTAAAACTCTTAGACTACACCACATCAGATTTCGAGATTTGCCTTTGTGCTAGAAAATCTTTCTGATAAGATGGTGATTACTCTGGGGGTGGAATAGTGATTTTGGAGAAGCTTAAAAACCTATCTGAAGTCTCTAGGTCTACCAGAAAGGGACTGAATGTTAAAGTTGCAGAAAAGGTACTTATTCAGTCTAAGGAAAGTTCTATACATTTTTGGCACCATTCCAAATTGCCTAAACTACTAGTGTTATTTCCTGATTAACCAAAAGTAGTTGCCAAAAGTATAGAATCTAGTATCCCAAAAAGAGTAGACATATAGAGAGGAATTTCACATTATCAATGATTTTGTGATTAAGGAAAAGTAATGGTGGAGAAAAGGTTGTGTTTAATTCAACTTTTCAGATCCTATTACGAGGAGTTTACTACTACTACACTTGATTTGTATATCAAGGTGTTGAGATTATTTGAAATGCACTTTTTGTTTTATATTAGTGCAAGTGGGAGTTTTCTGTTGCACGGTTCACATGATTTATTTCATGATTATATGTATATAATGTATGAATTCATCTGAAACCCTTTTCACATACTTGATCCTGTTTATTGTGTTGTCAATACTTTGGAAAGTAAACATGACTATGTGAATAAAGTTTCCTAGATTTATCAGACACAAGGTTTTACTGATATGATAATCTACAACAGAGTTTACTTGCATTTGGAGAAATGCTATGTTCTTTCCAGAGCATTGGTTAAAGTAAAGCTCAAGTTGGATGCATGGAGTATGCATCGGAAGGGACCGATATTGAACTTTGACTTAGATTTATTAAACTTACCGTAATATCTATTCAAGTCAATATCGCCTAGTTGATCCTAGATCAAATGATCTTAATCCTGTTATGATTAGGCTCAATCTCAAGAGGTTATTCGTGTTCTTTGATTTGTTAGTTAAGCCTACTTTTAGGTCAGGGTGATACGTACATTTTGGGAACACGGTAGTGCAATTGAGTGGGAGCGCTAACATAAACATGAAATCTATAGCTTCTATCTGGCGAATAGTAAGTAAAGGATGATCTCCTTCGAGCTTGACCAAACAAAAATAAATGGTGGAGTACTCATTTCACATAAGCTGAAATATCATTTATACGGGGTTAAGTGTTTTAATGATAAAATACATTGTAGGGTGTAACGGTAATTTAATCCCTTTACAGTGTAGATCATTCATATAGAGGATCATTGATCAAATTAGGATTATAACAATGGATAACTAATGATTTGTCTATATGGTGGAACATATAGAGCATTCTATATACTAAGAGTGCAATTCTAAGTTCTATGCGTGGATTCAACGAAGAATTAATAAGTCAGTTAATTTAGGTTATAAATTCTTGATATGCTTATTGGAAGCTCGGTTATATAGACCCATGGTCCCCCCACTAGTTGAGATAATATTGCTTGTAAGACTCATATAATTGGTTTTGATTAATCAATTATAATTTTTAATTTAGACTATGTCTATTTGTAAATTTTTCACAAAGTAAGGGCAAAATTGTAAAGAAAGAGTTTTAGGGGCATATTTGTTAATTATGATACTTTGTATGGTTCAATTAATAAATATGATAAATGACAATATTATTTAATAATTATTTATAGTTATTAAATAATTATAATTGTCATTTAAATGGTTGAATTTGAAAATTGGCGTTTTTGAGAAAATGAGATGCAGAAATGATAAAACTGCAAAATTGCAAAAAGTGAGGCCCAAATGCATATTGTATAGGGCCGGCCACTTTTATAGGGTTTTTCATCTGATATATTCATTATTTTAATGCCAAATAATTCAAACCTAACCCTAGTGGAATGCTATAAATAGATAGTGAAGGCTTCAGGAAATTTACACTTAACTTTACATCTGATTTCCTTCAGAGAAAAACCTGAGCCTTCTTTCTCTATACCTAGCCGCCACCTTCTTCTCTTTCTTCTCTCTTCAATTTCGAAAATACTTAGTGTTAGAGTAGTGCCCACACACAGCAAGTGATACCTCAATCATAGTGAGGAAGATCATGAATAAAGACATTCAACAAGAAGGAGTTTCAGCACTAAAGAATTAGAGAAAGAGATCCAGGCTCAGATATTGATAATGCTCTGCTACAGAAAGGAATCAAGGGCTAGATATCTGAACGGAAGGAGTCATATTATTCCACTGCACCCAATGTAAGGTTTCTAATACTTTATATATGTTTATTTCATAATCGTTTTAGAAGTTCATATTTAGGGTGTTAATCAACATACCTGTGAGTAGATCTAAGTCCTGGTAAAATAATTTCCAACAAGGAATTGCCCGAATGACAGATTTGATGAGAGTTTCTTTGCCAGCCCGTGAGAAGAGTTTGTCATTTCAGACATTAAGTTTAGTTGAAACTTTCTGAATGAGGTAATGGAAGATAGAATTTTTAACCGTACCAACACAGTGAGGAACTCCAAGATATTTACTAATGAAACCTTCACCATTGAGGAGCAAAGAGGTTCGAAACCTGGATTGGGAATCAGGGGAGGTATTTGGGGAGAAGAGAATGGAAGATTTGTCCCTGTTGACAGACTGGCCTGAAGCTTGGAAGTACAGAAGCAAAATATTATTTATAGCTTCTGAGGATTGAGAGGAAACAGGCACAAATAACATACTGTCATCCGCAAAAAGGAGATGGGAAAACGAGGGAGCCCCTCGACAAATTTTAATGCCAGAGAACAGGGCAACATCCTCATGGAGATGGATGGCTGCAGACAAACCTTCAGCTACAATGAGGAAAAGATACGGTGATAGGGGATCGCCTTGACGAATGCCTCAGGTGGAGGAAAACACATTTGATAATTTGCCATTGAGAGATAATTGGTAGGTAACTGTGGAAAGACATTTGGAGATGAGGTAGGTAAAACTCGAAGGAGCCCCAATATGATGAAGAAAGTGAGAGATGAAAGACCATTCCACTCTATCAAAAGTTTTTTCCATATCCAGTTTGATAGCAGCCCAACCTAATTTGCCTGACTTTCTAGAATGAATGGCATGAATGATTTCGTTGGCAATAACAATATTATCAGTAATTTGACGGCCAGTGAGGAAAGCACTTTTGTTAGGGCTCATAACAGAGTGAAGAACAGTTTTGAGCCGATTAGCCAAGACTTTTGATAGGCATTTATACAAAGTATTGCAAAGACTAATTGGTCGAAATCACGCACAGATTTAGAGTTCTTCTTTTTGGGAATGAGGACCAAAATAGTGTTATTGATTGGTGGGATGTCCCCCTGATTGTTAAGGATTTGGAAGGTCAGATCCAAGAATATCCCAATTTTTCTGATAAAAGTAGGAATTTAAACCATCAGGACCAGGAGATTTGTCTCCAGAGAGACTGAACATGGCTGTTTTTATCTCATCTGCTGTAAACTCCTCAGCAAGAAAAGCAGATTGGGAAGAAGAGAGGGTAGTGGTAACACCCTGGAGAATGGAGGCAATAGCAGATGGGGAAACTCCTTGAGAGCAAAAAAGGTCAGTATAGTAAGAATGGAATTGAGTGAATATGGTCTGAGTGTCATGGGTGATAGAACCATCAGGGAGAGTTAAACCTCGAATATAATTATTTCGTTTACGAATAGAGGCTTTTTGATGGAAAAACCTAGAATTTTTATCACCAGCACGAAGCCAATCTACTCTGGATCGTTGTTTCCAAAAGATTTCTTCTTTAAGGAGAAGTCTGTTGAGCTCAGATTGGAGGTGGGAAATTTGTTGAGTAGAGTGAGGAGCAGGGTGATCATCATTCAACAAATGATCAAGCTCAACCTGCGTTCTTGCAATTTGGAGTTTAAGAGATGGTTGAGAAGCTTGCCATTCCTTAATGTTGGAGAGGCAAGCAGATTGTTTTTTAAGAAAGTGTTGCAAAGGAGGAAGGGGGGAATAGGAAGGAAGGCACCAGGAGTCACGGACCAATGTTGAGAAGGAAGGATAGTGATTAGAAAATTCTCAAGATGAAAATGGGGTTGTTTTTGGTGTTTGGAAAAAGTGTCCTCTAATTGGAGTTTTAGGGCTCTGTGATCAGAGCCATAGAACCCCAAATGAGAGAGAGAGGCATGGGGAAAGAGGCTTTTCCAAGTAGAGGAAATTGTGCATTAGTCAAGGCGCTTAAGAATGTGGCCATGGCGCCAAGTGAACTTATTCCCAGAATGGGGGAGAGGGGTCATATTACGAGTATGCAGAAAGTTGTGGAAGTGGTGCATGGCATGGGAGGGAGGGGTGGAAGTGGAGTTACGATCATTTAAAGATAAATAATCATTAAAATCGCCAATTACTAACCAAGGTAAAAGGGGTGCAGTGTCATATAACCGATTGAGAAGAGTCCAAGTAAAAATTTTAGAATCAAGATAAGGAGAACCATAATACCCAGTAAAATGCCAGTTAATATCATTAGAATTATTTATATAACAGTCCACATGGTTAAGAGAGTAAGAGACAACAGTAACATTAATACAGTTGTTCTAAAAAAGCAAAAGACCTCCCCCTAAACCTTGCCTAGGAACTTCTAAAACATTATCAAAATGAAGCTTGTACTTCAAAGATAGTCCACGACCGGCAGGCAATTTGGTCTCCATAACAAATAACAGAGTTGGTTGATGCTGTTTAACCAGAAGGGAGATGTGACAGAACGCTCGAGAACTCCCCAAACCTCGAGCGTTCCAGCTGCAGAAACTCATTTTTCTCGGCGGGGTCGCGAGGTGACACCCGCCGTTGGTTCATCATCAGAGAGAGAGGGGACAACTGCGTCTTCGCTGGGGGCTGCACGAGCTCGCTTGAGCATGCTTCTAACAGAGTCCCCAACCTGAGTGGACTGTCGAGTGAAGTGCTTCCTGGTTCCGACAGAGGAAGTGGGAGAAGACTGAGTGGAAGAGTCATTAATGACCAGACCAGTTGGCCTAGTGCGAGGAGGACTGGAAGTAGGCAGAGCAATTCCTTTTCCTTTGGCAGTGTGGGTGATGGTGGAGGTAGTCATGATCGAGGGTGGAATAGTGGAGGGCAAAGTCTGGGAAGGAAGGGAAATCGGGATGGTAGTATTGGAGGTGGTGATGATAGTAGTACGGGGTGGAGAATCCACACGAAGAAATTGATTCACAGCATGTTGCAGGCTGTGATCAGGCGAAGAGTGTCGAGGAAAGAATTCCTCAAAAGGAGTAGCATTGGATATTTCAAAGGGGCTCTATCTGAAGTGAGATTGGGCCGAAGCTCGAAGAGTGTCACGATATTGTAAAATGGGAGGGGAGGGGAAGTTGTCACAACGAAGAAGATACCTGGGACATCGATTATAAGTATGATCCATGAGGCCACAGAAATATCTAAAGTTTGGGAGACTCTCGTACTTAAAACTTATCAATTTTTGTTCATGGATAGACCGAAAACGGATTGTCATTCCCCTACACAAAGGCTTAGTGATATCGAGTAAGACACGAATCCTGAGAAAAGGACCAGAGTTCTCGAGCAGCGAAAGAGGGTATATTTCAATAAGATCACCCAATGCATCCGCTATGAATTGAGCCAGCTGGGGACTTCTACGGCCAAAAGGAATATGGTGGGCTTGAATCCAGAAGGGGGTATACCGGATACTATCTGGGGTGGGGGTGGGGGAGACGTCAGGGTGAGTGAAAACGATAAGGAACTTATCAAAATGCCAAGGTTGTTCCTCCAAGACACGGCGACGATCCCCATCACATTGAAAAGTTGCCAAAAAGAGGCCAGAATGGTATTCAGTGATTTGAGCAGGGAAACGGAGAGTCCATGCCTCAGACATAGCTTTCTCAATCCAGGCTGGCTTCGCAGTTTTAGGAGATAGGAGTTTAAAAATAAGGCAAAATGAGTTGGGGTCGGAGGAAGAAGAGAGCGAAATGTGGTCGAAATCGTGGATGAGGCTTTCTTCTTCAGAGAGAGCAGTGAGAATGTCAGGGTTGGTGGAAGATGAAGCCATTGAGTGAGCGGTGTGGGTTAGAGTGAAAAGGATGGACAAAAGAGGAGAGGATGCCGATCGAACCAAACACATGGAGATTAAATAGACAGAGGATAGAGAAGAAGGGTGTAGAAAATACCTGGAGAGAGAAGGTCACCTCGAGGGATGAGGGAAGTTCTGAAACAACTCTTTGATTCCTGGAAAGGCTCTCTGCAGAGGAGGAGGAGATATGATTACCCAGGAGTTAATGTTGGAGGCGATAGAAAAGACGGTTTGGGATGATTTGGGGGACTTTAGGAAGAAATAGAAAAGAGTGAGAGTCTGAGCAAACATTGAATGCCCAAAAGAGGGTGCCGTCAAAATTAAATGTAGCTGGGAAAGAGAGAGTGCATTAAATATTAGCTGAGCACGAAAGATCCGGGGGCTATTTGCAATGATTAAGGTTGACATGGAGTAATTAATGCAAAAGAAACAGAAACAGAAGAAGGGTAGAGAAATTAGGGGGAAGAGAAGAGAAGAGGAGCAGAACGCTCACCTACTGTACTAGAGAAAACCTGGATGAAGCTTCAAGAAGAAGATTTTTTACAAACAAGATCTGTAACTAAGGATAAAACATGAAAGTACAAAATACAATAATTTAAAGAAATTTTGAAACATAATTGTTCCAAACGCACTCTTCATTAGTTCCTAATGCAGCTTTGACTGGGTTATGAGCTAAGATATTAGTGCTTCTACTAGTGAAACAGACTACCACTACAACAATTGCAGCTATTACCGGCGAAAACAATACCTGCGGGCCAAATCCGCCCCTCTTGTTTGTGGGGTCAATCGGCTCTTTGAGGTAGAGTTGACAAGGTCTTCTTCAAAGTGATTGGTGAGCTTATCCATATCCCAAAGACCATCCTCCCTAATAAAGTAAGAAACTGTAGCCTTAAGAGGAATTGAGTCATTTTTAAAAGAGATAAAGTTGAAGCCTGGAACCCAATTAGGGATAGCGATCTGGAAAGATTTACCATCTCCCACCTTCCAAACTAAACCTTTTATAAGAAGGTCTCTTCCCCAAAGGATACTTCTCCAAATAAACGAAGGATAATGCCCTATTGTAGCTTGGAGAAAGTCATTATGTTTAAAATATTTACTTTTAAGAGGGAAACCACAAGGGAATCAGGGTTAGTGTATATTAACTAAGCTTGTTTAGCCAACATAGCTTGGTTGTGATGAACAATATCTCAAAAACCTAGACTCCCAAAAAATTTGGATTTACAAACACAAGACCATTTTTCTAGTGAATTTTATTCTGACTATTACCCGAGGATTCCCACCAAAAATTTGTCATAAGTTTTCCAAAATGTTTACAGATAGAGAGAGGAATCCTGTAGCAAGACATAGCATACGAAGAAATGGCTTCACTAACTCCCTTGAGCAAATTTTCTTTATCAGCTTTTAAAAAACGTTTTTGGTTCCAAACAGATAACTTACTACTAGCTTTTTGGAGGAGTAGAAGAAAAAAAGATTTCTAAGAACGAGAAAAAAATTGAGGGACACCTAAGTATTTGTCTATAAAAGGTTTATCATCCATGTGTAGTATTGATGAAAGGAAGTCTTATCCTGAGATGAAGTATTAGGAGAAAAGAGAACAAAAGACTTAAACAAGTTGGCAGATTGACCCGTAGCTTTATTATAGATGCTAAAAATATCTTTGATTGCCTCATAATTTTGAGGGTTAACATGAGTGAAGAGCAAGCTATCATCAACAAACAAAAGATGAGAGATAGAAGGGGCAGAATGACATATGGAAATACCCTAGAACAGATGAGCTTGAGTTTAGGAACGGATAATAGCAAAAATGCCTTCTTCAACAAGGAGAAATAGTGTAACGCCCTAATCTATAGGGACGCCACGTGTGTGATTTTATAAACTAGTTTAATACTAGTAGAAAAATTAATTATTAAAAACCGTGATAATATTAAAAACTTGACCAAAATAAGATACTAAAAACAGACATTATAACTGTTGGAAATATTTTACCAGGATCTAGATTTACTACCGTGTATGTTTCATTAACATCCTAATATGAATTCTAAAACAATGAAATAAACACATATAAAGTTTAGGAAACCTTACATTGGGTGCATCAGAATATAATGTCTCCTTCCGTTCAGATCTCTAGCCCTTCATTCCTTTTTGTAGCAGAGCATCACCAAGATCTGAACCTAGATCTCTTTCTCTCCTTCCTTGATGCTGACTCTTCATCTTGTTGGTTGGATTCTTCACAATCTTCCACACTATGATTGAGATACCACTAGATGTGTGTGGGCACTACTCTATCACTAGGGTATTTCAAAATTGGAAGAGGAAAAGAGAGAGAGAGAGAGGGGTCGGCTATAGAGAGAAAGTAAGTGGCTCAATTTTCTGAAAGGCAGTTTCCTGAATTACTGAAAAAACTCTTATTTTGGTGTGAGCCATCACTTTCTATTTATATGCAACTACTAGGTTTAGGTTAGTAATTAATTGGCATTAAAATAATAAAAATAATAATTGGAAAAAGGCTATTCAAGTGGCCGGCCATGGTGTTAATGGGTCTCACTTGGAATTTTGCAGTTTTCACAATTTTTATTTCTATTTTCTCAAAAATGCCAATTTTCCAATTCTAACCATTTAAATTCCAAAACTAATTATTTAATAACTAAAATACATTATTAAATAATATTTTCATTTAACATAATTATTAATTAGACATATAGAGTCTCTTAATTAATAAATAAACCTAGAATCTCTTTTCTTTACAATTTTGCCCTTGCTTAGTGAAAATTCATAAACTAGACACAGTCTAACTTTAGAATTATAATTGATTAATCAAAATCAATTAACTAAGTCTTACAAGCAGTATGGTCTCAACTAGTATGGGGACCATGGGCCTATATAACTGAGCTTCCAATAAGTCGAACCGAATTTACCAAGTAAATTCCCTAACTTATTAATTCCTTATTGAATCCACACTTAGAACTTGGAATTCCACTCTCAGTCATACAGAACGCTCTATATGTTCCACGATATAGATACGCTATTAATTATCCATTGTTATAATCCTAATTTGATCAATGACCCTCTAATAGATGATCCACATTGAATAGGCACTAAATTACCGTTACACCTTCAATGTATTTTATCCTTAAAACACTTAGCTCCGTATAAATGATATTTCAGCGAAGTGAAATGAGATCTCAACCATTTATCTCTGTTTAGTCAAGCTCGAAGGATATCATTGTTTCACTTCTAAATTCCTATAGAAGTTATAGACTCCATATTTATGTTAGCGCTCCCACTCAATTATACTATCATGTTCCCAAAATGTACGTATCACCCTACTGTCAAAAGTAGGCTTTACTAACAAATTAAAGAACATGTATAATACTCTTGAGATCGAACCTAACCATATCAGGATTAAGATCATTTGATCTAGGATCAACAGGTGATATTGAATTGAATAGATATTACGGTAAATTTTAACAAATCTAATCGAAGTTCAATATCGGTCCCTTCCGATGGATACTCCATACATGGTAAACTTTGCCAATGCCCTGGAAAGGACATAACACTTATCCAGGGTGTAAGAATACCTATCGCTGATTATCATGCCAGTCTAAATCCAGTGAACTAACAAATCAAGGAATAAACTTTCAAACATATAATCAAGATTATATTCCACTGTGCTGACAACACTATAATCATTAACAAATTCATATGTTCTGGACTTAAATAGAATTTATACATCATATATATATAATCATGAAATAAATCATGTGAACCATGCAACATAAAATGTTATTTTTGATCTTTATTAGTAAATCTGATTATGGATTTTATTTAGGGCACAAAACCCAACAATAACGACATAAAAAGTGTGTTATGGGGATCCCTGTTATAAAAGGTTTTGCTAAAGAAATATATATGACAACCATTAAAACATAAAATGAAAATACACAGCAGATACAACCAGCCCAAAATAACTCCTGGCAACTCGGCACAAAGGCCAATGAGGTCAATATGTACATTGCTGGAGAAGACTGCCACCTCATGGTTGATCTAGCTTTTCTTTGCCTTTACCTGTTGGAAATTATTTTACCAGGATCTAGATTTACTAACAAGTATGTTGGATTAACAACCTAATATGAATTCTAAAACAATGAAAATAAACACATATAAAGTTAGAAAACCTTACAGTGGGTGCAGCGGAATAATATGACTCCTTCCGTTCAGATCTCTAGCCCTTGATTCCTTTCTGTAGCAGAGCATCACCAAGATCTGAACCTGGATCTTCTTTTCTCCTTCTTTGATGTAGAATTTCCATAGTCTTCCATACTATGATTGAGATACCACTTGATGTGTGTGGGCACTACTCATTCACTCAAAGTTTCGAAATTTAGAGAGAAGAAAAGAGAGAGAGGCGTGTGAGGCTTTTTCTGAGAGAAACAAAGTGATCAAAGATGTGTGTGTATTTCCTCAAGCCAACACTTTCTATTTATAGAATTCCCTCTAGGTTTAGGTTAGAATTGCATGGCATTAAAATAATGGAAACTACAAATGGAATTTCCTATGCATAGGGCCGGTCATACAAAGGTATTGGGCCTCACTTTGCAACTTTCCCATTTTGTTATTTTCCATTCCCATTTTCTCAAAAATGCCAATTTTCCAATTTAACCTCTTAAATGCCAATTCTAATTATTTAATAACTTGGAAATAATTATTAAATAATATTGTCATTTAATATATTTATTAATTTAGACATATAAAGTCTCTTAATCAATAAATAAACCTAAAATCTCTTTTCTTTACAATTTCGCCCTTGCTTAGTGAAAATTCATAAAGTAGACATAGTCTAACTTTTAGAATTATAATTGATTAATTAAAATCAATTAACTGAGTCTTACAAGCAGTATGGTCTCAACTAGTATGGGGACCATGGGTCTATATAACCGAGCTTCCAATAAGTCGAAACGAATTTACCAAGTAAATTCCCTAACTTATTAATTCCTCATTGAATCCACACTTAGAACTTGGAATTGCACTCTCAGTCATATAGAAACGCTCTATATGTTCCACGATATAGACACGTCATTAGTTATCCATTGTTATAACCCTAATGTGATCAATGATCCTCTATGTAGATGATTTACACTGTAAAGGGATTAAATTACAGTAACACCCAACAATGTATTTTATCCTTAAAACACTTAACCCTGTATAAATGATATTTCACCTAAGTGAAATGAGATCTCCACCATTTATCTTCCTTTTGTTAAGCTCGAAGGAAATCATCTGTTACTTCTATTTGCCAAATAGAAGCTATATATTCCATATTTATGTTAGCGCTCCCACTCAATTGCATTACCGTGTTCCCAAAATGTACTTATCACCCTGACACAAAACTAGGCTTAACTAACAAATCAAAGAACACGAGTAACACTCTTGAGATTGAGCCTAACCATATCAGGATTGAGATCATTTGATCTAGGATCAACAGGTGATATTGAATTGAATAGATATTACGGTAAGTTTTAACATATCTAATCAAAGTTCAATATCGGTCCCTTCCGATGTATACTCCATACATCCGATACAGGTAAACTTTGCCAATGTCCTGGAAAGGACATAACACTTTTCCAAGGTGTAAGAATACCTATCGCTGATTATACCATGTCCGTCTAAATCCAGTGTTCTGACAAATCAGGGAATAAACTTTTGAACATATAATAAAGATTATATCCCACTGTGCTGACAACACTATAATCTTTAAACCAACTCATATGTTCTGGACTTAAAAAGAATTCATACATTATATACACATATAATCATGAAATAAATCATGTGAACCATGCAACATAAAATGTTATTTCTAATCTTTATTAATAAGTAAATCTGATTATATGAAATGAGTTTTATTTAGGGCATAAAACCCAACAAACTCCCACTTGCACTAATATAAAACAAAAAGTGCATTTCAAATAATCATTAACACCTTGATATACCAATCAAGTGTAATAGTAGTATACTCCTTGTAATAGGATCTGATAGGTTGAATTAAACACAACCTCTTTTCCACCATTACTCTTCCTTAATCACAAAATCCTTGATAATGTGAAATTCCTCTCTATATGTCTACTTTCTTGGGATACTGGATTCTATACTTTTGGGCAACTACTCTTTGGTTATTCAGGAAGTAACCCTAGTAGTTAAGGCAAGTTGGAACAGTGCCACAAATGTATAGAACTTTCCTTAGACTGAATAAGTATCTTTCCTACAACTTTTAACATTCAGTCTTTCTCTGGTAGACCAAGTGATTTCAGATAGGTTTTTACACTTCTCCAAAATCACTACTCCACCCTCAGAGTAATCACCATCTCATCAACAAAGTTTCTAGCACACAGGCAAGTCTCAAAAACTGATGTGGTGTGGTCTAAGAGTTTTAAAACCACCCTTATTGACTAACATATAGTTCCTCTTCTTAACCTTAAGATTTACTTGATTGTCTTCCAATGTTCTTCTCCTGGATTAATCTGATACTTACTCATTACTCCCACTCAATAGCAGGTGTCTGGTCTAAGGCATACTAAAGCATATTTGAGACCTCTCACTGTTGATTTAAGAAATTCTTTCATGGCTTTATCTTCTCTGGAATAGTTGAGACTTTTCCTTAGATAAATAAAATCTATATCTAAGAAGTTGTGAAGCTTCTATAGATTTCCATTGGAAAGAAAATGCATCAGCATCTCATGCTTGCATTAGAGTAAGTAATTTCCAGGTATACCATAAGCCATAGGTTTAGATAAACTCAAACCTATTATACTAGGAACAGGAAGTTTTGTTAAGTCCATTGAATAGACCTATGAACGAAAATTTCCTTTCATGTCCTTGTAACAGAAAACTTTAGGTTACTCCATGTGAATGGATCAAGCCATAGTTCTATTGGCTTTCTTCTTAGTTTCTTATCTTGACAATCCATTACTTGTTTAAACTCACAATGGATTTTGATCACTAGTATCTTCCAAGTCATGAGAAGGTAAAGTTCCTTGAAACTCTCCCGCTACGACAAGGTACTGTGAACTATGTCTAAGAAAACTAAATGGTATAGACCTCTTCAGTTGTGTTAAGACAACAGAGGCAGTGGGATCATCTTGTAACAAATAAGATGATAGAACACTTATGGAATCAAGAAAAAAAATTATCTCCTTTATTTGCTACCTTATTTTCAGACTTAGTCATTTTCTTAAAAAAAGTGGTATTTGTTTAAACAAACACTTTCTTATCTAATGACTATGGGATGCTCCACCCCTAATTACTTAGAATAGCTAACAAACATGCAAACCAGGGTTAGGAATTCTGGCTTTTCTTAAGATTTCGATTAGGTCATCCATGAATCTAGTAATGATTTACAACCATTACATCATTCTGAAATTTTATTACCATAGAAGGATTTAGGCAACTACTAGTAACTAATCATCAATATGCAACTCGAATTTCTGGGAGGTAAGTTTGGATATAATTCAAAATCAAATTAATGATCTTTGAACTGCATATCTGCTAACTTTTTCTCCACCCCTATCAGTTCGCAAGATCTTTAACCACTTTCCACTGCAAGAAATTCATGAAACTTTTCAAACATTTCAAATTTCTTTTGCGTAAGGTAAAATCTAGAGTGATCGTTTTAAGAATACAACGAAAACTCATATCCACCCCTGAATGTACATCCATCTACGAATGAGATGAAATTACTTTCAGTGGATATAGGCATATTAACTCTTTGCAGAGAATGATCTTGTCAAAACCACTATGAACAAGATACAAATGCCATAGATTTATAAAATGTGGTTGTATCTTTTGATGACTCAGGTTTAGTTACATCAAAGAGTTCTTAGAATAGTGCAAGTGGATTCTGGTCACAGAATACTAAACTCATACAGTTAGAATCCATTGATAGAAAATGGTTATGAAACACTTGTGAAAGTGCAACTGTATAATTAGTCATTCTTTCTTGGACCACCACTACTAATCTAACTCTATGATTTGCATATACAAGTAGGAGATTTCTAAGATTGAGGATTTATATCATTTTGTGATTGAATTCCGGGAATATAATCATATGCGTCATCTAATTTCTTAAGAGAAAATAAGACTTTATATGATTTATAGACCATTCATCCAATGATATGTCATTAAGCTAATTCGAAATGAATAAGCTAAGAGGAATTAGGATAATTTCGTTTTAAATAAGAATCCAACGATGCTCCGATTAGCGAGAGTCAAAGTAATCTTATTTATACAATCTTCTTGTTTCATATTGTAAAAATACTAGTCTAAGGTGTCATCAATTGTTGAATAGCTAGATGTTGCATATACAATATTTATCTTTCGAGATCTAACACTATTATGTTAGTCTAATGGTGAAAATCCATTAGGGATTTATCTCATTAGAAAAACAAATCAAGTTAGACCAACAATGAAGATTCGAAATTAAACTACAATTTAATAACAGAAAATAACATGGTTCAATACAAATTCATACACAATTCAGAAATTATGAAGCACATAGCAAGTAGGAATGACAAGTGAAAATACTAAAACATACAATCCTAAATAATTTCCAAGGTTTTCAACAAACTGATATCAGTGTCCCGTTTAGGCGAGAGTCAAAGCTACCATTCATTGAATAGAGTTGTCAGCTCATCTAAAATGATCAACATTCTAGCAACCTTTCATTCGATCAAGATTGAAATCTGCGTTGTCCCGTTTAGGCGAGAGTCAAGGCTATTCTATCTTATGAGCTTCCACTATTGTTTCATATTCTTGCAAGTCTTATACAGTCGCCACCATTAGGGTGAGCATAAACTATATAAAAAACTTACAAGATTACTTATCTTTCGAGATTAAACGGTGCTAACTTGCTAATGAACGTTCCTCCATTAGGGAGGATTACTCACTAAAACAATAGCTATGTAAAACCAACAATGGAGATCGAATATCCTTATAATAAAGCTCATTATTTTAATGAAGGGTTGTATTTTCTTCTAATATTTATTTTAATCAATTTATTTTAAATATATATTTATTTAATTAAAATTTCCAATTTAGAATAAAATATTCTAAATATAAATTTTAATGTAATATTTATAAATTATACTTAGATGGATATGAAAATAACGTGAATTATTTCCATCTTAGTAATAATTTCCATAGATATTTAGAAAATTATTCAATTTAAGTTGTTTCAAAATTAATTTAAATTAATTTACAACTCAAATTTAATTTTCTATAAATATATATTGCATTTCGAAAATGCTTTAAAATAAAATAAAAATAAATCCTGGAAAATTACTCTAATTTTATGTTGGCCCAAAATTAATAAAAAATTAATTTTCAACAAACAATATAATTTTCCTATTTAATTAAATATCTAAGAAAAATTTCAAATATTTAAGTATCATGATTAAAAAATCAATTTAAATATGAATTTTCTATTTAATTAAATATACTAGAAAAATACTTCAAGTAAAATAGATAATATCTATCTAGACTTTCATTGACTAATTAATCCAATTTTTAATTATAAATATTTTAGTTCATTTATTTTAATTAATCATTAAATTAAAAAATCAATGATTTAAGTTGGTCCAAAATTAATAAAAATTAATTTTCAACTTTAATCTATTTTTCAAATAAAATTCGAAATTCCTGCATCAAGGTGATGCTATTTTGAAATTTTGGGAAATGATTAAAAAAATAAAATAAAATATATTTTGAAAATTATTCAAACTTAAGTTATTCTGAAATAAGATTTCAAACTTAAAATAATTTTTAACTTTAATTAAATAACATGAAAATAACAATATTAAAGTATCATGATGAAAATCAACTTAGATATTGAATTTTCAATTTAATTAAATGTATTAAATTCAAGAAATAAATAATTAAGTAAAGAGGAAACTTAATTATTAATTCTAGTTTAATACTAGGAAAATATTGTAAACTTAGATTGTACAAAAATTAATTATGAGACAATTAATTTCACAATCAATGATATTTTCCTATTTAATATTAGAAATAATAACTAGTACTAGAAATAACTATCTAGAACATATCATTGACTAAGTGTTTTTCTAAAATTAACTTTAAAATATTACATGAAAAATAAATTTCATATATTTTAAAAGTTAATTATGTTGCTAATTCAATTTTAATTAGGTTAGACTAATATAATTAACCTAATACAATTATTTAAATAAGGCAAATGGGCCTTCACAATTGGGGTAGTTCATGTGAGGGGGAGCTGGGTCCAGTATGTCGTACCCACTTCTAAGGCCCCCAACTCTCACACAAGGCCCAAAAGAGAGGAATTTAACCTTTAAATAAATAATTTTTATTCATTGAATAAGCCCAAATGTAATTGGGCCTAAATAAATTTCCTTATGTCAAAATTTATTTTAGCAACCTAGACCATTTACTTAGTAAAAACTTAAATGGGCTTCCTATATGCATCTAAGCCCAAAAGCAAACATATAGGCTCACACAGGTCAAATGATTTGGATGGGCCCTATCATGTTACTAGGTTTACACAGATGAAAGAAGTACAAAATTTACCTGTTACAAATTATTTATAAGATCTATCGTCAATTGGTCTATGATTAAAATCAGATCATTGGATCATGATCTGTCAACAAGTTAATCATAGCAATTTAGATCAAATAAATAATAGGTTTGTTAAAAAGTTTTGAATAAACAATATAAATAAACAAACATTGTGCATGTAACAGATGTGAATCAAGATATTAATATAATTAAATTATTATTCTTAAACTAATTAAATAAAGGAAACTAATTTTAAAATATCTAGATTTATTTGAATCAAATTAAATTAAATATCTAATAAGATCAATGATTTGAAGGAAAGAATCTTCAATATCACTTTCAGATCTTATAATTTAATAAAATAAACTAATTTTAAAATAGATTTGGTTAGATAATTATTATTTTAGGAATAAAATAATATATGAATAATAATTACCATAATTATATGTCAAAATATCTCAAATTAAGCAATATTCAAATCTCTACAAAAATATCTATGTTATTTAAATATTTAAGATATGATTTATAAATTTCTAATAAGGAAAAAATGATATATATAGAAAAAAAAATATCATTTTTAAACTTATAATTTATAAATAATTAAATATTTAACAAAATAACAAATTTTTGAATTTGACAAACATTATGGTAAGTATATCTATAAAAATATCTATGTTAATTTCAAATTTATTAATTATTTAATTTGTCATATAAGATAATTTTAATATAATATTTTAAATAAAAGACAAAGCTATCTTTTAATTTAAAATATCTTAAATATCAAAATATCTAATCTTATAATTAAATAATAAATAAATATTAAAGAACTTAACAAATTTTTAAATCTGACCATAATAGGAAATATTTAAAATTGGAAACATTCCAAAATAGAAATATTTAAAAATTGGAAAAATTCCAAATTGAAAATATTTAAAATTGGAAACATTTCAATTTAGAAATATTTAATATTGGAAAAATAAATTTTAGGAACCAATCCCATGAAAAAATTGGATTTTTGGGGAAAAACCCCAAAAATCGCAATTTTGGGAAACTGCTGCCCAGGAGGCTGCATGCAGCAGCCCAGGAGGCTGCCAGCAGCCCATTACACGCGCGGAGGAGGGGCTCACACCGAGGATCTTCGGCTCCTGCAGCATGCCTGACAGAGAAAACTCGGTCAGCTGCAGGGTGCGACTGGGCGGAGGTGCAGGGTGCACACGGGCTGGATGCACAGCCCACGCGTGGGATTGAGCACCCATCCATACCCGAAATTCGATTTTTCCAAAAATCATAACTTTTTTGTTTTTCATCGGAATCGAGTTCCGTAAAAACAAAAATTGCTCAATTTTTCACAAGGAATCCAAATAAAATATTTTCAAAAAATGAGAAAATATTTTTCATGGAAAACGAAACTGTACAACATCAACATTCATCAACTAACACATAAACCAACATGAAACCATCCAAATCAACACAGAAACATGCAATCATCGTTTTAATTCATATTACATGAAAGTAAATCATTACCATTGCTCTGATACCAGTTGTTGGAAAATATTTTACCAGGATCTAGATTTACTAACAAGTATGTTGGATTAACAACCTAATATGAATTCTAAAACAATGAAAATAAACACATATAAAGTTAGAAAACCTTACAGTGGGTGCAGCGGAATAATATGACTCCTTCCGTTCAGATCTCTAGCCCTTGATTCCTTTCTGTAGCAGAGCATCACCAGGATCTGAACCTGGATCTTCTTTTCTCCTTCTTTGATGCAGAAATTCCATAGTCTTCCATACTATGATTGAGATACCACTTGATGTGTGTGGGCACTACTCATCTCACAAGGATTTCGAAATTTCTCTCTATTTCTCTCTCTCAATTTCGTGGCTCATGGTTCATATGATATTCAAGAGAAGAGAACAAGGGCTGCTATATATAGGGAGAAGGGAGAGCACAACTTTCCAAATAAACAGTTTCCTCTTTTACTGTGTAATTGATTAACTGCTTTATTTAGTGTGATCCACCACTTTCCTATTATAGCTAGGCTTTGATTAGTAATTACATGACAATTAAAAAGTAAAAATAATAATTGGGAAACACAAAGGGAGTGCTCGGCCATAGAGGGAATATGGGCCTCACTTGGATTTTGCAGTTTCCTCAATTTTATTTCTATTTCTCCAAAAATGCCATTTTTCAATTCTAATCATTTAAATGCCAAAACTAATTATTTAATAACTAAAATAGATTTACTAACAAGTATGTTGGATTAACAACCTAATATGAATTCTAAAACAATGAAAATAAACACATATAAAGTTAGAAAACCTTACAGTGGGTGCAGCGGAATAATATGACTCCTTCCGTTCAGATCTCTAGCCCTTGATTCCTTTCTGTAGCAGAGCATCACCAAGATCTGAACCTGGATCTTCTTTTCTCCTTCTTTGATGTAGAATTTCCATAGTCTTCCATACTATGATTGAGATACCACTTGATGTGTGTAGGCACTACTCATTCACTCAAAGTTTCGAAATTTAGAGAGAAAAAAAAGAGAGAGAGGCGTGTGAGGCTTTTTCTGAGAGAAACAAAGTGATCAAAGATGTGTGTGTATTTCCTCAAGCCAACACTTTCTATTTATAGAATTCCCTCTAGGTTTAGGTTAGAATTGCATGGCATTAAAATAATGGAAACTACAAATGGAATTTCCTATGCATAGGGACGGTCATACAAAGGGTATTGGGCCTCACTTTGCAAGTTTCCCATTTTGTTATTTTCCATTCCCATTTTCTCAAAAATGCTAATTTTCCAATTTAACCTCTTAAATGTCAATTCTAATTATTTAATAACTTGGAAATAATTATTAAATAATATTGCCACTTAATATATTTATTAATTTAGACATATAAAGTCCCTTAATCAATAAATAAACCTAAAATCTCTTTTCTTTACAATTTCGCCCTTGCTTAGTGAAAATTCATAAAGTAAACATAGTCTAACTTTTAGATTTATAATTGATTAATTAAAATCAATTAACTGAGTCTTACAAGCAGTATGGTCTCAACTAGTATGGGGACCATGGGTCTATATAACCGAGCTTCCAATAAGTCGAACTGAATTTACCAAGTAAATTCCCTACCTTATTAATTCCTCATTGAATCCACACTTAGAACTTGGAATTGCACTCTCAGTCATATAGAAACGCTCTATATGTTCCACGATATAGACACGTCATTAGTTATCCATTGTTATAACCCTAATGTGATCAATGATCCTCTATATAGATGATTTACACTGTAAAGGGATTAAATTACCGTAACACCCTACAATGTATTTTATCCTTAAAACACTTAACCCTGTATAAATGATATTTCACCTAAGTGAAATGAGATCTCCACCATTTATCTTCGTTTGGTTAAGCTCGAAGGAAATCATCCTTTACTTCTATTTTCCAAATAGAAGCTATAGATTCCATATTTATGTTAGCGCTCCCACTCAATTGCATTACCGTGTTCCCAAAATGTACGTATCACCCTGACACAAAACTAGGCTTAACTAACAAATCAAAGAACACGAGTAACACTCTTGAGATTGAGCCTAACCATATCAGGATTGAGATCATTTGATCTAGGATCAACAGGTGATATTGAATTGAATCGATATTACGGTAAGTTTTAACATATCTAATCAAAGTTCAATATCGGTCCCTTCCGATGTATACTCCATACATCCGATACTGGTAAACTTTGCCAATGTCCTGGAAAGGACATAACACTTTTCCAAGGTTTAAGAATACCTATCGCTGATTATACCATGTCAGTCTAAATCTAGTGTTCTGACAAATCAAGGAATAAACTTTTGAACATATAATAAAGATTATATTCCACTGTGCTGACAACACTATAATCTTTAAACCAACTCATATGTTCTAGACTTAAAAAGAATTTATACATTATATACACATATAATCATGAAATAAATCATGTGAACCATGTAATTTAAAATGTTATTTCTTATCTTTATTAATAAGTAAATCTGATTATATGAAATGAGTTTTATTTAGGGCATAAAACCCAACATTACCTGCACCACATAGCACCCGTGAGTCACAAGGACTCAGCAAGAAAAGTAATTATAACAATCATGTAGTTTATTATTTGAATATTGCCATTCATACACAATAAGAATCAAACCATCACACATTGTTCATAAGATGAAATTTAAATCACTACTAGCATCTGCCACGAATAAACATTAATATACAAATATTTGGTAATACAAAACTATTATACTAATAATGGAATTCATATTGATTTAATCATATAATTAATATATATGTTACCTCATAGAGCAACCATCTTCATAACATCACGTTGCCTAATAAGGCAAGTCGATGCTTTAATCTGATAATCTTGTATTGCATCGCCTAATCAGGAAAGTCCGTGCTATAGCCTTGCACCCATATGTCACATAACTGCATCACCTAATCAGGTGAGCCTGTGCCAAAAACTTGCACCCATATATCATATAATTGCATCACCTAATCAGGTGAGCCCGTGAAATAATCTGGCACCAATATCGCATCGTCTAATCAGACGAGCTCGTACCTACGCCCGGTACTTATCATATGCCACTGACGCCAGTACCTATGCCCGATACGTTGCCAGGAAAATCGCATCACCTAATCAAGTGAGCTCTACCTATGCTTGGTACTCATCACATATCACTGACGCCCGTACTTACATTCAGTACTTCGCTACGAAAATTACATCACCTAATCAGGTGAGCTCGTACCTACGCTCGGTACTCATTATTACTGACGCTCGTACTTATGCCAAGTACGTCGCCAGGAAAATCACATCACCTAATTAGGTGAGCCCATATATCACATGCATAATAATATCACATTATCAATATTCAACCAATTAATCTTTTCATTATATAACAATATTAACTATATCTCAATATTAATCAATTCATAACAATACTAATTGTGTTACATACATCGTACTATGCAGTAAAATATATTTTTCTTATCTTTAATCCAGGTTCATACATTTCAGCCAACCCAAGTAGAGAACTATCCCCGATGATCTCGACCCTATGTTACAACAACGATAAACCAATAAGTGTTTATCCCAAAACACTGCTTAATATTCACATAAGACAATCTAGGGTTTTCTACCAAACCCCATGGTATAAATACAATAAAATAAAACTTATATTTTTGCTCTAAAACAAAAACCATATTGTAGAGCTCGTCACAAGCTTCGAAACAGTATATAGAATGTCCAAAACAGACACCCGAGTCAAAAGTTATGATAAAAATATGATTTCTGATCTCTTTGGAATTTGTAAAAACTATAAATCTCAAAAGTCCCAATTTTTGCACTCACCGACACTACCAAAACTTATCCAAATCACTCCAAACTTCACAGGGCGCATATGTTGGGTTTTGTGCCCTAAATAAAACCCATTTTTATATAATCAGATTTACTAATTTATAAAGATCAGAAATCATTTTATGTTGCATGGTTCACATGATTTATTTCATGATTATAATTAATGTATAAATTCTATAAAGTCCAGAACATATGTATTTGTTCATGATTATAGTGTTGTCAACATAGTGGAATATAATCATGATTATATGTTCAAAAAGTTTAATTCCCTGATTTTTCAGTTCACTGGATTTAGACTGGCATGATAATCAGCGATAGGTATACTTACACCTTGGATAAGTGTTATATCTTTTCTAGGGATGACAAAGTTTACCAGTATCGGATGTATGGAGTATACATTGGAAGGGACCAATATTGAACTTGGATTTGATATGATAAATTTACCGTAATATCTATTCAATTCAATATCACCTAGTTGATCCTAGATCAAATGATCTTAATCCTGACATGGTTAGGTTCGATCTCAAGAGTATTATTTGTGTTCTTTGATTTGTTAGTTAAGCCTACTTTTTGGTCAGGGTGATACGTACATTTTGGGAACATGTAGTACAATTGAGTGGGAGCGGTAAACATAGATATGAAATCTATAGCTTTTATAGGTATTTAGAAGTGAAACGATAATTTCCTTCGAGCTTGGCTGAATAGAGATAAATGATTGAGATCTCATTTTAGTGTTTATATTAATTCACTAAAATTTTATTTATAGGTGGCCAAGTGTTTTAAGGATAAAATATATTGAAAGGGTGTAACGGTAATTTTATCCCTATGCAATGTAGATTATCTATAGAGGATCATTGATTATTGAGATTATAACAATGGATAATTAATAGCGTATCTATATCGTGGAACATATATAGCGTTCTATGTAACTGAGAGTGCAATTCTAAGTTCTATGGTGGATGCAATGAGGAATTAATAAGTTAGTGAATTTACTTGGTAAATTCTAGATCTGCTTATTGGAAGCTCGGTTATATAGGCCCATGGTCCCCATACTAGTTGAGACAAACTGCTTGTAAGACTCAGTTAATTGAGTTTAATTAATCAATTATAATTCTAAATTAGACTATGTCTAGTTTATGAATTTTTCACTAAGATATGGCTTGATTGTGAAGAAATAGTATTTTAGGATTTATTTGTTAATTAATTGACTTTATGGAGTGTAATTAATAAATGTTATAAATGATAATTTTATATGATAGTTTTTTAATTATTAAATAAATAGTTTTGGCATTTATAGGGTTGAAAGTGCAAAAAGTGGTACTTATAAAAAATAGATAAAATAGTTGAGAAAAATGACAAAGCCCAAACTAATGTAGGGTCCATTATATGGCCGGCCATTAGGTTTAATTTTCACTCTATTTTTATCATTTTTTTATTCCTAATAATTCAACCCTAACCCTATTGAAGATAGTATAAAGGAAGGCTATGGTCTCTTCATCCAAACTAATGCCTCCAAAGCTAAAAATCTAGCTTTCTGATGAGACCTCTTCCTTCTTCTTCTTCCTCTTGAATTTTCGAAAAACACTAAGCCTTTCTTTACAAATATTATTCAGCCATTAGTGATAGAGTGAGTGCCCACACACATCAAGTTGGTCCTCAATCATAGTATGTAAGACTGTGAAGAATCCAAACACAAGGAAAGAGTTTCGGGCTCAGATCTTGGTGATACTCTGCTACAGAAAGGATACAAGGGTTAGAGATCTGAGTGGAAGGAGTCATTTAATTCCGCCGCACCCACTGTAAGGTTTCTCAAACTTTATATGTGTTTATTAACATTGTTTTAGAAATTCATATTTAGGATGTTAAATAACATACATGGTAGTAAATCTAGATCCTGGTAAAATAATTCTAACAACATATACACCATAAATATTACCATCCTTACCTAACAGAAATAAAAAATTGACCCTTAAATGAAAAATGTCATTACCATTCGGACTAAGCTTTAAAAAGTTACAAACTCGATTTCTAACTCAAAATCACCTCAAATTCAACAAGTAAAGATCAGAACTAGTCCCATGACAACCCAAGAATAATCCTATAAGGTAAGAACCTTCATATCTATTCTAATTTACAAAATCCCTATACGAAACCAATTGTTTTTAAACTTAAAACAAAATTAAAGCATACCTTAAGCTTTCTCTCTTCAAGAATTAGCTATCCAGCTACTACTGGAGCTTAGATTGCTAAATTTCGGATTGAAAATCGAAGAAAATGGATATAGAGGAAGAAAGTTTTATTAAAGAGAGAAGAACAAGGGTCCGTTCGTTCTTTACTGTTATATATGTTATATATATATATATACTAAACTTAGTATCATACTATATACTAAGAGCGTATATACCCTTTACAACAAAAAATTCGTCTAATCTTTAGTTCTATTTCCATCAGTATCCTTTATGTTTTTTTTCAACCTTTTAGCTCTATGAAAGTAATACATATCCTAAATATATTTTACTTATAATAAAAAAAATTATTAAATTATTACTATAAACAATTATATGTTTTCATTTACATTGCCCATTTACATTATTACAAATAGACGTATATAATATTAATATTATAGTGACAAATTAATGTTAATTAATGGGTAAGTGTATTGTACACATTCTTTTAATGAGGTATTTTAATAGATTTTTTATTTGTTTCGGTATTTATAAAAGAGTTTTTTGATTTTTTTTTTCAAATATCATTGTGTATATTATAGTTATTTAGGATTATTTGTAAATTTTTAAAAAATTTTGTATGTGTACAATATCAAAATTAAGGTTTACATATTTTGTTGCACAACTAATTTTTTTTATGTGTATAGTAAGTAATTGTTTAAACTTTATTTTCGGCACTATATATTATAAATTTTTCAAAAATTTACAAATAATTCTATACTACTACAACATACCTAATTATGAATAAAAAAATTATACTATTTTTTTTTTTTATAAATTTAAAAATATATAGGAGTGTGTCTTCTAAAATGAGTGTACTACAAAAATTACAAATATTATTTACAATTTTTTTTTATAAAATTATTCAAACACTACTACATATAAATACATTTTTTTATAATTTTTTTTATCATAAATACATTTTCAAAATGAAAACAATTCAATAAATTACTACTTTAATTACTTATATTCGTTTATTACAATTAGCACAATTACAATCGTTATATCAATATTATCCGAACACTACAAATGTCTGGTATTTGAAAATTATTTTAGGGCATTCACATTTTAGATATTGTTATACATATATAAATATTCAAATTAATTAAATATTATTACTTTCATATAATTTAATTTCAATCCAAAATTTATGGTATTATTAAATTAAAATAAATTATTACAATTTGAAATTCAATAAAATTATATACGTAGCACTATTTGTTAGAGATTTTAGTTAATTAATTTATTTTAAAATAAAATTTAATTTATTTAATAATTGTAGATATAATGAATATTATTTATTTTAAATTACATTAACAACAATTTTTTATTATCAAAATTAAAAATAAAAAAATAAAAAAAAATAAAAAATCGCAGCACATCCCTTGGATGTGAGGGATGTGCTTTGCCACTAGAAGTAATGAGATCATTGTAGAATTGTACAAAACTATTAATAATATCAATATGATTATTAATAATAGAATTATCATCTAGAGTGATCGCCTTAATAATATTATTTCCTCTTCTAAGTTTTATTGTGAAAATAATTAGTATTCTTGTCACCAGCTTTAAGCCAGTTGACCCTAGACCTTTGTTTCCTATTGACTTCCTCCTTAAGCAATAGAGCATCAAGAGAGGATTGAAGATTATTGGCATGTCTAACTTCATTCCGAGTGAGGGAACAGTTAGAGTAAATTTTATCAATGACAGATTGCAAGTTCTTGATTCGATTTTTAAAATAATTTTTATCCTTACACCAAGACTTCATGTTTTGAATACTAAAATCTTGCTTGCTAAGAAAAGACTAAAAAGGGCAAGTACTGCTATTAGTATTCCCATCAGTCGACCAACTATCTTTACTGGGATTAAAGAAGTTAGGCTCCACGAGCCAATGGTTTTCAAAGAAAAATCTGTTATTACTTCTATTAAAATGAGGAGTGAAATTATAAACCAGTTTGAGAGCTCTAAGATCTGAACCATAGAAAGGGAGGTAAAAAAAGTTGGTTGTGGGAAAAGTGTCACTCCAAGCCTTATTAATAATGCCCCAGTCTAGGTATTCAAAAAGACTACCATGCTTTCAAGTAAAATAATTAGCAGTACAGTTCAAAGGAAACATATTGTATTTAAAGATAAAATTTTGAAAATTGTGAATAGCATGGGGAGGACGTAAATTGTCACTGCTACGATCATTAAAGCCTAAGTAATCATTAAAGTCCCTTCAAATTAGCCAAGGAGAGAATGGGGCAACATCTAAAAGACGATCCAACAAAATCCAATAGTTAGTTTTACTATTTATATAAGGAGAACCATAGAAGAAAGATAAGTGATAGTTAATATGGAAGTTTATGGAAACATTACAATGTCTATAACATGAGGAGTAAGATAGAATATTAACATTAACAATATCATTCTAAAAGAGTAATACACCACCTCCTAATCCATTTCTAGGGACCTTAAAATCATTATCAAAACACAATCTAGCTTTAAATAAAAAATTGCAGTTGGCTGCCAGCTTAGTCTCCATTATGAAAAGTATTTGAGGTTGATGTTGTTTGACCAAGAAAGAGAGGTTATGGAATGCCCGAGAACTCCCTAATCCTTGACCATTTCAAGTGATAATACTCATTTTTCTGGGTAAAGTTGATGAGCAACACCCGCCAGTTCATTAGAGTCAGACAAAGATGGGACCACAACAAACTCAGAGTTGGAAGATCGGGCTCTTTTTAGCATGCTTCTAACAGAAGAACCCACTTGAAAATTTTGTTTAGTGAAAGCCTCTTTGTCATTGACTTGGTTCCTAGAACTGCACTGGCCTATGGAAGTGGTAAAGTAAGAAATAGGCCCCTGGATATATCAGGGTACATAAGGCCCTTACCCTTAGAGGTGGCAAGCCGAGGCAAAGTAAAAGCTGGGCAATATTCTAGTGTTAGATTTGGGAAGCGAAAACTTCTGGTCAAAGGCCAGGAAGCTGTTCCCATAGATACTTTAGAAGTTATTTCCCATCCCCAAACTTCTTCATCAGCAGTGGTCTCTTCTTCTCACGGTTGAGTAAATAACAATGCTTTTGCAATAGTCCTTCTCTAGCAGAGAGCAGTCGTCATGGATGACGAAGAGGAGGAGGAAGGTGAAGGATCCATTTTCCTTCATAATAAAAGATCTAGCTCTGAACTAGGTAGAGAGAAAAAGTTCAAGAACTAAAGCTAAAGAAAAGCTTCAATAGTTGGCTAATACCAAGAAGCATGGTTCTGATTCTTCTGGATAAAGAGGGGTAGATACTCAAGAAAATGATAGGCCCATGGCGGAGCACTCTTTCTGAGAAAGAGATTATCAATTATCAGCCTCTGCCATCACAATTAATCTAAGCTCTTTCAACCTAGTTCCCCAGAGAGAGGACAAATCTTCCACCACTTCCTCCTTCCAATATTGTCTTACTAGTTCGCTCTTCCTTGTTTCTGAAAGAGGTATGTGCTCAATTGGATACACCAGATTAATTCTTCCTCAAGAAATTCAACTCCAAATATGTATATATAAGGAGAAAAACGTCTTTGCTCTGAACTAGGCAGAGTTCCAAATTCACTAATGTTGTGAAGTGGAATGAGTCACTTCCTCAAATGTTTGATCGTCAGGTGGTTTCTAAGAGGCCCCAACCCAGGGTATGCTCATATCTGGCACCATTTGTAGCGAACTTATTAGATCAAAATGCTGGGACTTGTAGCAGATTAGGTGCTAATAAATTCACTACAATGGCGAGTAGAGATCCAATCTTTATGGCGGAAAGTCTCAAGAGACAAAGTGCTGCTGTAAGTCTACTATCTTTTGTATAAGCTATATCTTCTAAGTCTTTTTGCTTATATTTTATTATTATGTATTTTATATTTCAAACAAGTCTAATAGCGGAGATGTAATCTTCTTTGGTCAACAAATTGGCTTATGAAGTTGAAGCGTTGAATGCATAATGTGATAATTTCGAGCAATTAAAAGAAGAAGTAGTCAATTCTTTGAATGATGCTAAATCTCGAGCAGAGGCTATAGTCAAGCAAAGAGTTGAGGTGTCCCTCAATGACATAATTTACAATTACAAAGCTTTTTCCAAGGCGAAGAAGGATGGCGCTGAGATATGTAAAAAGTCTTACACCAAGACAAATTCACACATTTTTGGATTGGAGGAAAAGCTTGTTGATGCTCATGTTGAAGTCAAAGAGCTAGAGCAAAAATCAGACACTACTTCTAAGGACTACAGTACTCAGACTGAGGCCCTTAATGACAAGATCGTTGCAATCGCCAATTTAGAGAAGAAAATAAAGCATCATCAAGATATCCAACAACAGGCTAAACTTTTGAACAGGCGTGTTGACCTCAAAAAGTAATCAATTGACAGTGGGGTCATATGCATCTGATGCTTGCCACGTGTTACACAAACAAAATGAAAAATTATAAAACATACAAATTTGTTATAGAGGTTTAACCCCCTTGTGATAGCAGGTGATGACCTACTCCCTTTTTGGTTCTATTGATACCTAGAGATAATACTATTTAGATAACTATAGGTGGGATCTGATATAGCTATCTATAAGATACAAAACATGAATCAGTAAGAAGATCTTTAATGAGAGAGTGATAATTCCTTAGAGGCGTGTGAGAGAGATGAAGAGAAGAAAGAGCCCTTTGGGGCATGTAGCAGAGAGAGAGAAAGAGAGATTAGGGTTTCTGACTTAGAGTAATTTGGAGGCTTAGTGACTTAAGTTTTCTAGGTTAGAGTTAAGGCCTTTATATAGGAAGCCTAAAATCCTAATTTACAATGAAACCCCTAGATATGTACACATTAAATTCATTAAATACAAAAGACTAAACTCCCCCTCAAAAGTAGATATTTTCCATCAATTTGTTGGGTCGTTAAGGGCCCAATTCGCAGTAGCTTGTTGGCCACATTTTTGGGCAGTACATAGAGCTCTGCTAGGTTAACTGGCTGCCCATAGACCTATAGGGGAGGTCTGGCTGCCTAAGGTCTGTAGGATGAGGTCTAGCCGCCCAAGGCCTATAGGATGAGGTCTAGCTAGCCAAGGCTTGCCTGACCTGGCGTGTCACTATAGCTCTACCAAGAGGAGGCCAGCCTTTGGATGTAAAGGCCAACCTTTTGCAAGTTGAGGACAATTTTGTACACAATTTCCTTGTAGAGGCCAGGTTCCCTTAGTCAAACGGAATCTCCCTTGGTCCGGAAGTCACTTCTTGGCCAGCCAGCTTGTGCATAGATCTTGGCCAGCCTATAGGCTCACCTTGGCTAGCCTGTAGGCTTTTCTTAGCTAGCTAAGGATGTTGGTATATCTCCTTGAGGGCTCGCTTCACTCCATTCAATTGTTACTTGATAGCTATGCTATGTCTTGCCTCGAGACCCTGTTCTGCTACCGGCTGAGCTGTACTCCACATGTACTCTATCTTCGGCTTGCATGGACATGCCTCGCTAGGTGGACAAAATTTGGGATGACATTTTCCCGCAAGTCCCTATTCAAACATCTGGTCAGATAGGGACTTTCTAGCTCTCGTCTTGTCTGTAGTAGTCTTTGTTGAGCAGCCTTGTCTAGCCAAGTGTTGGCTCTTTGCATGGCATGCTTTTGGATCTTTAATTTTTTCTCTGTATGTACGTCTTATCTTCGGCATCTCTTCTTTGTTCATGCCATTAACAAGTTTCAATCTTTTTAAGCTTTTGGAAACTTTTTGATTGTCATATTAGTTTATAATCTCTTTGGTATATTGATCCTCATGACAGTTTTAGAATGTGTAATGTGTGACTTTTTGATAGAAAAAATTTGATTTTGGCCTTGGCTATTATTCTTGACTCTTTGAGTCATAAAGAATACGAGGCTCATATTCA
Source organism: Cannabis sativa (assembly GCF_029168945.1). Classification (NCBI taxonomy): domain Eukaryota; kingdom Viridiplantae; phylum Streptophyta; class Magnoliopsida; order Rosales; family Cannabaceae; genus Cannabis; species Cannabis sativa. The sequence goes on along the minus strand of NC_083602.1, from coordinate 49,310,149 downwards.
AGTTTTGAAAGAAAAACACACATTGGGATTCAAACCTGACCTTGGCCGGCCTGGGAGGTCTTGCTAAGACCTGGCCGGTCCTTAGGCTTAATCATGGGAGTTTTCCAGCTTTACGGTTTTACCCTATAAAGCTTGCTTGTTCATGCTTGGGTTTGGTGACCCTGGCCAATTCTTGGCTGAGTCATGGGACCCAGGCCAATCCTTTCAAGGCTTGAGAACCTTGGTCGACATGGGCCTTGGTTCTAAGTAGGTGGCCAGTTTTCTATCCTCTTTTAACCGACAAGAATCCAGCTCTGTAGGCATATACAACCTTAGTCTCATGCGTGGTTTCCTTGGAAACTTTATATGAAAGTTAATGGTGAGTCTATTATAGTTGAATGTTCAACTTAAGACTCAGCATGGCTTAGAACCTGTAAGGAACTTTGCCTTAGCCGTAGCCCGGTACGTGGCCCCTATAGGAGCTCTGTCCAATTCTTTTCTAGCTATGCAATTCTGGTAAGGCCTTGGCCTTGTGTATGCAAACCAATTTTATATTCGACCTCAAGGCTTTCATGTTCTTGCTTTGGCCTATGGGCCCTCTATTTTCAAACACTACTATTAGTTAGCCTTAAAGCAATCTATGATGGACATATGATCGCTTGGCTATCTTCTTATGGCCTTTACATGTAAAGGTTGAAATTTACTATGTCAAGCCGAAGTATGCCTACACGACTTAGAGGCAAGTTTAGTAGCTTATTCTAAGCATTTAAATTTCTCTGCATAAGTTTGTGGTGCCAATTCAATGCATTGTACGGTATGGGTGCCCCCCAAGCGACCATGCATGTAAGTCTCTTGGTCACTTGCTATTAACCAAGTTTTACAGACTTTGCATGTGTTCTTTCTTTGGGGTGCTGTCCATAATACGCATGTGGAACCAAAAGAGTAACTTTATGAAGTTAATCTTGTGAGCAAGTGGTTTAGACACAGTGAGTCTTACACGTAACAAAGCTTACAACTTAGTGTCCGCTTTTGAAATCAAGTAGTGGCTACCCCTGCGTGGCATAGCAAAGCAGAGGCCACTGTTGAAGAATAGTGGGAGACCACATCAAGAAGGCCATGGGTACTAGTGCTTTTTTGTGTTCCTGCAATATGAAATGTTAGAGGAACTAAATGACAAGTCAGCTAGTAAGAGTACTTACCGAAATGTGTTGGGTTTTATGCCCTAAATAAAACTCATTTCAATATAATCAGATTTACTTATTAATAAAGATCAGAAATAACATTTTATGTTACATGGTTCACATGATTTATTTCATGATTATATATACATAATGTATGAATTCTATTTAAGTCCAGAACATATGATTTTGTTAATGATTATAGTGTTGTCAGCACAGTGGAATATAATCTTAATTATATGTTCGAAATTTTATTCCCTGATTTGTCAGTTCACTGGATTTAGACTAACATGATACCCAGCGATAGGTATTCTTACACCTTGGATAAGTGTTATGTCATTTCCAGGGCATTGGCAAAGTTTACTAGCATCGGATGTATGGAGTATACATCGGAAAGGGGCCGATATTGAACTTTGATTAGATTTGTTAAAATTTACCGTAATATCTATTCAATTCAATATCACCTGTTAATCCTAGATCAAATGATCTTAATCCTGATATGTTTAGGTTCGATCTCAAGAGTATTATACATGTTCTTTGATTTGTTAGTTAAGCCTACTTTTGGGTCAGGGTGATACGTACATTTTGGGAACATGATAGTATAATTCAGTGGGAGCGCTAACATAAATATGGAGTCTATAACTTCTATAGGAATTTAGAAGTGAAACGATGATATCCTTCGAGCTTGGCTAAACAAAAATAAATGGTGGAGATCTCATTTCACTTCAATGAAATATCATTTATACGGAGCTAAGTGTTTTAAGGATAAAATACATTGAAGGTGTAACAGTAACTTAGTGCCTATTCAATGTAGATCATCTATTAGAGGGTAATTGATCAAAGTTGGATTATAACTATGGATAACTAATGACGTATCTATATCGTGGAACATATAGAGCGTTCTATATACTGAGAGTGCAATTCTAAGTTCTATGCGTGGATTCAACGAAGAATTAATAAGTCAGTGTGTTTAAGATATAAACTCTTGATCTGCTTATTGGAAGCTCGGATATATAGACCCATGGTCCCCATACTAGTTGAGACCATACTGCATGTAAGACTCAGTTAATTGATTTTGATTAATCAATTATAATTCTAAAGTTAGACTATATCTAGTGTATGAATTTTCGCTAAGCAAGGGCGTAATTGTAAAGAAAAGAGATTCTAGGTTTATTTATTAATTAAGAGACTTTATATGTCTAATTAATAAATATATTAAATGACAATATTATTTAATAATTAATTTTTAGTTATTAAATAATTAGAATTGACATTTAAATGGTTAAATTGGAAAATTGGTGTTTTTGAGAAAATGAGAGACAGAAATGATAAAACAGCAAAATTGCATAAGTGAGGGTCAATATCCAAAGCCCAGGCCGACCACTATTGTAGGCTTTTATCATTTATTTTTTCATTATTTTAATGCCAAATAAATCTAACCTAAACCTAAGTGGTTACCTATAAATAGGTAGTGATGGCTTCAGGAAAAGATGATACATCTCATTCCTTCACAGAAATTCTTCTAGCCGCCACCTTCTCTCTCTTCTTTTCCTCTTTAATTTCGAACCTTGAGTGAATGAGTGAGTGCCCACACACATCAAGTGTAAGACTGTAGGAGATTCCAAACAACAAGAAGGAGACTTAGCATCAAAGGAAGGAGAGAAAGAGATCCAGGTTCAGATCTTGGTGATGCTCTGCTACAGAAAGGAAGGAGTCATTATATTCCGCTGCACCCAATGTAAGGTTTATTAAACTTTATATGTGTTTATTTCATTATTTTAGAATTCATATTAGGATGTTAATGAAACATACTTGTTAATAAATCTAGATCCTGGTAAAATATATCCAACAACTTGTATCAGAGCCATGGTAATGATTTACTTTCATGAAATATGAATTAAAACGATGTTATGTGTTGATTTAGATGGATACATGTGGTTTATGTGCTTATTTGATGATAGTTTAGAAATCGCAATATATGTTACTGAAATATTTTTTATTTCAATCTGGGATTATTTTTTCTGGAAAGAAGACAAAAAATGTATAAATTTAGGCTTTTACAGAACCTAATTTGGATTTTCTATGAATTAGTTATGATTTTTTTTGAACTTGAAGGAAAATATCAGGTTATGAGTGTCACACGCGCGCGCGCGCACTTGGGCTTGCTAGGACAAAAGCGCTTCAGACAAGAAGCGTGTCCGAGCATCCTCGGTTAAATGAGGCTGCGTGCAGCCTCAAAGCTCGGCGTTTCCCTTGCATTCGCGCGCGCAGGGGTATGCAATGCATACCCTTTTGCCTCAAACTTGTTTTCGTCATAACTTTTGATTCAAAAATTGTTTTTCATTGAAACAAAAGCCAATTTTTAGTAGAATTTTGTGTAGAATCTGAATTTTCAATCAAAAATCTAATTGTCAGAATAAAATTAATTTTTATTAATTTTTTTTTAATTAATTAAAATTAGTTTCTGATATTAGTACGCTTTAAATTTTGAAAATTTGATTTCTCACAAAGGAATCTTATGGTTAATTTTAAAATTTTAGATTATTTTATTTATTTTAATTATAAGATCAAATATTATTTTTTATTAAATTTTAAATTATCTTACTTTGATATTAAAATATTATCTTTTAAAAATAATCTTGTACTAATTTCAAAATTTGCTAGCCATATCATATCTTTTTCAAATTTGTTATTTTCAAAATATATTTTATTAATTAAAATTATAAGATTAGGAATATCTTAGGTTTAACATTTATCTTATTAGACATTTTTTTATTAAAATTATATTTTGGCAAAAATAACATGAAGATTTGAAAAATTGGTTAGTTTAGTTTGAATAGATATTTTAGGGTTTCAAACCATAAATTTTTCAAACTTATTATTTTATTTGTTTTTTAAATATTCTAACCATATAAAATATCTTATTTTTCAATTAGTTTATTTATGTAATATTTAAATTTATTAAATTATAAGACTCAGAATATAATAATGAAATATATACATTTAAAATTAAAGATATTTTATTATATTATCTTATTAGAAATTTTAAATAAATTTAAATTTTCAATAAACTTGATATTTGAAAAATTGGTTAGATATTTTTTTTTTATTTTTTGTTAGAATTTAAGAAATTTAGGAGTTTGTTGAATTTTGAATTTTTTCAAATATTCTCTAACAACCTAAATTTGAATTCTAGTTAAGATATTTATTTTTAAAATTTAATTTTATTTTGAATTTTAAAATTGAGATATTTTAGCTTACTTTCCAGATATTCCAGATCAGTTATTTGTTTGTATTGTTTGATTATATTATTATGTATTCAAATTTTCTTTTACAAACCTATTATTTATTTGATCTAAATTGCTATGATTAACTTGTTGACAGATCCAATGATTTGATTTTAATCATAGTCCAATTGTCAATAGATCTTATAAATAATTTGTAACAGGTAATTTTTGCTATTTCTTTCATCTGTGTAAACCTAGTAACATGATAGGGCCCATCCAAATCATTTGACCTGTGTGAGCCTATATGTTTGCTATTGGGCTTAGATGAATATAGGAAGCCCATTTAAGTTTTACTAAGTAAATGGACTAGGTTGCTAAAATAAATTTTGACATAAGTAAATTTAATTAGGCCCAATTAGATTTGGGCTTATTCAATGAATAACAATTGTTTATTTAAAGGTTAAATTCCTCTCTTTTGGGCCTTGTGTAAGAGTTGGGGGCCAATAGAAGTGGGTACGACATACTGAACCCAGCTCCCCCTCACATGACCTACCCCAATTGTGAAGGCTCATTTGCCTTATTTAAATAATTGTATTAAGTTAATTATATTAGTCTAACCTAATTAAAATTGAATTAACAACATAATTAACTTTTAAAATATATGAAATTTATTTTTCATTTAATATTTTAAAGTTAATTTTAGAAAAACACTTAGTAAATGAAATATAATCTAGATAGTTATTTCTAGAACTAGTTATTTTTTCTAATATTTAATTAGGAAAATATCATAGATTGTGAAATTAATTGTTTAATAATTAATTTTGGTACAATCTAAGTTAAGTATATTTTTCCTAGTATTAAACTAGAATTAATAATTAAGTCTCCTCTATACTTAATTATTTATTTCTTGAATTTAATACATTTAATTAAATTGAAAATTCAATATCTAAGTTGATTTTCATCATGACACTTAAATATTGTTATTTTCATGATATTTAATTAAATAGAAAATTATTTTAAGTTTGAAATCTTATTTTAGAATAACTTAAATTTGAATAATTTTCAAAATATATATTTTATTTTATTTTATTAATCTTTTTCCAACAATTTCGAAATTGCATTTCTTAAATGCAGAAGTTTCGAATTTTGTTTGAAAAATAGATTAAAGTTGAAAATTATTTATTTTAATTTTAGACCAACTTAATGTTGGAAATTATTTTACCAGGATCTTAGATCTACTCACAAGTATGTTTATTAACACCCTAAATATGAACTTTCTAAAACGATGAAATAAACACATATAAAGTTTAAGAAACCTTACATTGGGTGCAGCGGAATATAATGACTCCTTCCGTTCAGATATCTAGCCCTTGATTCCTTTCTGTAGCAGACATTATCAATATCTGAACCTGGATCTCTTTCTCTGAATCTTTGATGCTGAAACTCCTTTTGCTGAATGTCTTTCTTCACGATCTTCCTCACTATGATTGAGGTATCACTTGCTGTGTGTGGGTACTACTCATACACTAAGGATTTCGAAATTCAAGAGGAAGAGAGAGAGAGAGTGGGTTCAGCCAAAGATAGGGAGAGAGAAGGCTCAGGTTTTTCTCTGAAGGAAAAATAGAAAATTTAAGTGTAATTTTCCTGAAGCCTTCACTATCTATTTATAGCATTCCACTAGGGTGAGGTTTGAATTATTTGGCATTAAAATAATGAAAATATCAGAGGGAAAAACCCTATAAAAGTGGCCGGCCATGCAAGGTTGATTTGGGCCTCACTTTTTGCAATTTTGCAGTTTTATCTTTTCTGCATCTGATTTTCTCAAAAACGCCAATTTTCTAATTCAACCATTTAAATGCCAATTCTAACTATTTAATAACTATAAATAATTATTAAATAATATTGTCATTTATCATATTTATTAATTGAACCATACAAAGTATCATAATTAACAAATATGCCCCTATAAACTCTTTCTTTACAATTTCGCCCTTACTTAGTGAAAAATTCACAAATAGACATAGTCTAATTTGAGAATTATAATTGATTAATCAAAACCAATTATATGAGTCTTACAAGCAATATTATCTCAACTAGTGGGGGGACCATGGGTCTATATAACCGAGCTTCCAATAAGTAGATCAAGAATTTAGCACTAAAATTCACTAACTTATCAATTCTTCGTTGAATCCATGCATAGAACTTAGAATTGCACTCTCAGTATATAGAATGCTCTATATGTTCCACCATATAGACACATCATTAGTTATCCATTGTTATAATCCTAATGTATTTTATCCTTAAAACACTTGATCCCGTATAAATGATATTTCAGCTTATGTGAAATGAGTACTCCACCATTTATGTTCGTTTGGTCAAGCTCGAAGGAGATCATCCTTTGCTTACTATTCGCCAGATAGAAGCTATAGATTCCATGTTTATGATAGCGCTCCCACTCAATTGCACTACCGTGTTCCCAAAATGTACGTATCACCCTGACCTAAAAGTAGGCTTAACTAACAAATCAAAGAACACGAATAGCCTTTCAAGATTGAGCCTAATCATAACAGGATTAAGAACATTTGATCTAGGATCAACTTGGCGATATTGAATTGAATAGATATTATGGTAAGTTTAATAAATCTAAGTCAAAGTTTAATATCGGTCCCTTCCGATGCATACTCCATGCATCCAACCTGAGCTTTACTTTAACCAATGCTCTGGAAAGAACATAGCACTTCTCCAAATGCAAGTAAACTCTGTTGTAGATTATCATATCAGTAAAACCCTATGTCTGATAAATCTAGGAAACTTTATTCAGATAGTCATGTTTACTTTCCAATGTGTTGACGGCACAATAAACATGATCAAGTATGCGAAAAGGGTTTCAGATGAATTTATACATTATGTACATATAATCATGAAATAAATCATGTGAACCATGCAACATTAAATGTTATTTCTGATCTATATTAATAAGTAAATCTGATTATATCGAAATGAGTTTTATTTAGGGCATAAAACCCAACACTTAAATCAATGATTTTTTCATTTAATGATTAATTAAAATAAATGAACTAAAACATATTATAATTAGAAAATAAATTAATTAGTCAATGAAAGTGTAGATAGATATTATCTGTTTTGGTAGAAGTATTTTTCTAGTGTATTTAATTAAATAGAAAATTAATATTTAAGTTGATTTTCATCATGATACTTAAATATTAGAAATTTTTCTTTAATATTTAATTAAATAGGAAGATTACATTTTTTGTTGTAAATTAATTTTTATTAATTAATTTTGGGCCAACATTAAATTAAAATAATTTTTTCCAGGATTTATTTTATTTTATTTTAACAAGCAATTTGGAAAATTGTATTCTTAAATACTTCAATTTTTCGAAATGCAATATATATTTATAGAAAATTAAATTTGAGTTGTAAGTTAATTTAAATTAATTTTGAAACAACTTAAATTGAATAATTTTCTAAATATTTATTGGAAATTATTACTAAGATGGAAATAATTCATTTTATTTTCATATCCATCTAAGTATAATTTATAAATATTAAATTAAAATTTATATTTAGAATTTTTTATTCTAAATTGGAAATTTTAATTAAATAAATATATATATTTAAAATAAATTGATTAAAATAAATAATAGAAGAAAATACAACTCTTTAAAAATAATGATCTTTATTATTATTAGGACATTCGATCTCCATTGTTGGTCTTACAATAGTTAAATGTTTTCAATATAACCTCGAGACGCTAGACTTCGTCCCCCTTATGGATGGTTATTCGTTGAACGCACTTAACACCGTAAGATCTCATTTGATAAGTGTTTTGTAAGTTTTCGTCTCTATTAGACTCTCCCCTACGGTGACTACTTAGAGATAAATTTATAAAACATGAAACAATGGTGGAAGCTCATAAAATGAGAATAACCTTGACTCTCGCCTACCGGGACAGCGCTGGATTCTTATTTTGATCGAATTAAAGGTTGCTAGAATTGTTTGCATTTTAGATGAGCTGACAACTCTATTCAATGAATGATACTTTGATTCTCGCCTACCGGGACACTGTATTAGTTTGTTGAAGACCTTGGAAATTATTTAGGATTGTATGTTTTAGTATTTTCACTTGTCATTCCTACTTGTTATGTGTTTAATAATTTCTGAATTGTGTAAGAATTCATATTGAACCATGTTATTTCTGTTATTATCTGTAGTTTAATTTTGAATCTTCATTGTTGGTCTAACTATCCTTGTTGTTTTAATGGGACAAATCCCTAATGGATTGTCATCCATTAAACAAACATAATAATGTTAGATCTCGATAGATAAATATTGTAAATGCAACATCTAGTTGTTCATCAATTGATGACACCTTAGACTAGTATTTACAATATGAAACAAGAAGATTGTATAAATAAGATTACTTTGACTCTCGCTAATCGGAGCATCGTTGGATTCTTATTTAAATACGAAATTATCCTAATTCCTCTTAGCTTATTCATTTCGAATTAGCTCAATAACATATCATTGGATGAATGGTCTATAAATCATTTAATGTCATTCTATTTTCTCTTAAGAAATTAAATGACGCATATGATTATAATCCCGAAATTTTATCCCAAAATGATATAAATCCTCAATCTTAGAAATCTCCTACTTGTATGGGCAAATCAGACTTAGAGTTAAATTAGTAGTGGTGGTCCAAGAAAGAATTACTCATTATATTTGGTATAAATTCATGTCTTTGACTTTAAATTTTAGATTCCAAATAATTTTTTTTAGTACTATACAGTTTCACTTTCACAAGTGTTTAATAACCATTTTCTATCAATGGGTTCAAACTGTATGGAATATGAGTTTAGTATTCTGTGACCAGGATCAACTTGCACTATTCTAAGAACTCTTTAATGTACTATACCTAAGTCATCAAAAGAAACAACATATTTTATAAATCTATGGCATTTGTATCTTGTTCATAGTGGTTTTGACATGATTGAACTATGCAAAGAGTCATTATGCCTATATCCATTGAAAGTAAGTTCATCACCTTCGTAGATGGAAGTACATTCAGGGGTGGATATGAGTTCATCGTTTTATTCTTAATACGATCACTCAAGATTTTACCTTATGAAAAAGAAATTTGAAATGTTTGAAAAATTTCATGATTCTAGCAATGGTGAAAAACCATTAAGGTAAGTGAATAAAGATCTTGCGAACTGATAGGGGTGGAGAAATAGTTAGTAGATATGCAGCTCAAAGATCATTAAATTGATTTTTGAATTTTATCCAAACTTACCTCCCCAGAAATTTCAGTTTGCATATTGATGATTAATTACTAGTCGTTGCCTAGGTCCTTCTATGGTAATAAAAATTTCAGAATGATGCATTGGTTGGGTACTTAGTGTAAACCATTTCTAGATTCATGGATGACCTAATCGAAATCTTAAGAAAAGCTAGAACTATTAACCATGGTTTACATGTTTGTTAGCTATTCTAAGTGATTAGGGGTGGACCATCCCATAGTCAATAGATAAGAAAGTGTTTGTTTAAACAAATACTACTTTTCTAGGAAAATGAAGGAGATATTTTTGTCTTGATTCCATAAGTTTTCAATCATCTTATTTGATACAAGATGATCCCACTGCCTCTGTTGTCTTAACACAACCGAAGGGTCAATACCATTTAGTTTTCTTAGACATAATTCACGGTATCTTGTCGTAGTGGGATAGTTTCTAGGAACTCACCTTCTTATGACTTGGAAGACACTAGTGATTAAAATCCATTGTGAGTTTAAACAAGTAATGGATTGTTAAAATAAGAAACTAAGAAGAAAGCCAATAGAACTATGGTTTGATCCATTCACATGGAATAACCTAAAGTTTTCTATTACAAGGACATGAAAGGAAATTTTCGTTTATAAGTCTATTTAATGGACTTAACACAATTTCCTGTTCCTAGTATTATAGGTTTGAGTTTATCTAAACCTATGGCTTATGGTATACCTGGTAATTACTTACTCTAATTCAAGCAACTTACTTTAGTAAGATGCTGAAGCATTTTCTTTCTAATGGCAATCTATGGAAGCTTCTCGACTTCTAGGCATAGATTTTATTTATCTAAGGAAAAGTCTCAACTATTCCAGAAAAGATAAAGCCATGAAAGAATTCTTTAAATCAACAGTGAGAGGTCTCAGGTATGCTTTAGTATGCCTTAGACCAGACACCTGCTGTTGAGTGGGAGTAATGAGTAGGTATCAGATTAATCCAGGAGAGGAACATTGGAAGACAATCAAGTAAATCTTAAGATTAAGAAGAGGAACTATATATTAGTCTATAAGGGTGTGTTTAAAACTCTTAAAATACACCACATCAGATTTCGAGACTTGCCTTGGTGCTAGAAAGTCTGCTTATAAGATGGTGATTACTCTTGGGGTGGAGTAGTGATTTTGGAGAAGTGTAAAAACCTATCTGAAGTCTCTTAGTCTACCAGAGAGAGATTGAATGTTAAAGTTGCAGGAAAGGTACTTATTCGGTCTAAGAAAAGTTCTATACATTTGTGGCATCGTTCCAACTTGTCTTAACTACTAGTGTTACTTCTTGAATAACCAAAAGTAGTTGCCTAAAGTATAGAATCCAGTATCCAAAGAGAGTAGACATATAGAGAGGAATTTAACATTATCAAGGATTTTGTGATTAAGGAAGAGTAATGGTTGAGAAAAGGTTTTGTTTAATGCAACCTGTCAGATCCTATTACGAGGAGTATACTACTACTACTCTTGATTTGTATATCAAGGTGTTGAGAATATTTGAAATGCACATTTTGTTTTATATTAGTGCAAGTGGGAGTTTGTTGGGTTTTATGCCCTAAATAAAACTCATTTCAATATAATCAGATTTACTTATTAATGAAGATCAGAATGTTATTGGTTCACATGATTTTATATACATAATGTATGAATTCTATTTAAGTCCAGAACATATGAATTTGTTAATGATTATAGTAATGTCAGCACAGTGGAATATAACCTTAATTATATGTTCGAAAGTTTATTCCCTGATTTGTCAGTTCACTGGATTTAGACTGACATGATACTCAGCGATAGGTATTCTTACACCTTGGATAAGTGTTGATCTCTTCGGTTGTGACTAGACAATAGAGACAGTGGGATCATCCTATGTCAAATAAGATGATAGAACACTTTTGGAATCAAGAAAAAAATATCTCCTCTATTTTCTACTTTATTTTTAGACTTAGTCATTTTCTTAGAAAAGTAGTATTTGTTTAAACAAACACTTTCTTATCTATTGACTATGGGATGGTCCACCCCTTATCACTTAGAATAGCTAACAAACATGCAAACCATGGTTAACAGTTCTAGCTTTTCTTAAGATTTTGATTAGGTCATCCATGAATCTTGTAAAGATTTACATTAAGTATACAACCATTACATCATTCTGAAATTGTATTACCATAGAAGGATTTAGGCAACGACTAGTAACTAATCATCAATATGCAAATCAAAATTTCTGGGGAGGTAAGTTTGGATATAATTCAAAAATCAATTTAATGATCTTTGAACTGCATATCTACTAGCTATTTCTCCACCCCTATCAGTTCGCAAGATCTTTAACCACTTACCTTAATGGTTTTAACCATTGCTAGAAATTAATGAAATTTTTCAAACATTTTAAATTTCTTTGCATAAGGTTTAATCTAGAGTTATCGTTTTAAGAATACAACGAAAAACTCATATCCACCCCTAAATGTGCATCCATTTGCGAATGAGATGAACAACTTTCAGTGGATATAGGCATATAAACTCTTTGCAGAGATTGATCTTGTCAAAACCACTATGAACAAGATACAAAAGCCATAGATTAATAAAATGTGGTTGTGTCGTTTGATGACTTAGGTTTAGTTACTTCAATGAGTTCATATAATAGTGCAAGTGGATCGTGGTCACAAAATATTAAACTCATATTCCATACAGTTTGAAACCAATGATAGAAAATGGTTATTAAACACTTGTGAAAGTGTAACTGTATTGTGTTCTGAAAATAGAAATATAAGAAAATTTCTGTTTGGAATCTAAAATTAAAGTCAAAGACTTAAATTTATACCAAATATAATGAGTAATTCTTTCTTGGACCACCACTATTAATTGAAACTCTAACATTTGCCCATACAAGTAGGAGATTTCTAAGATTGAGGATTTATATCATTTTGGGATAGAATTTTGGGTAATAATCATATGTCATTTAATTTCTTAAAAGAAAATAGAATGACATGAAATGATTTATAGACCATTTATCCAATGATATGTTATTGAGCTAATTCAAAATGAATAAGCTAGGAGGAATTAGGATAATTTCGTTGTTTAAATAAGAATCCTACGATCCTTCGATTAGCGAAAGTCAAAGTAATCTTATTTATACAATCTTCTTGTTTCATATCGTAAAAATACTAGTCTAAGGTGTCATCAATTGATGAACAGCTAGATCTTGCATATACAATATTTATCTTTCGAGATCTAGCACTATTATGTATGTCTAATGGTGAAAATCCACTAGGGATTTATCTCATTAGATAAACAAACCAAGTTAGACCAACAATGAAGATTCGAAATTAAACTAAAATTTTAATAACAGAAAATAACATGGTTCAATATAAATTCATACACAATTCAGAAATTATTAAACATATAGCAAGTAGGAATTACAAGTGAAAATACTAAAACATACAATCCTAAATAATTTCCAAGGTTTTCAACAAACTGATATCAGTGTCCCGTTTAGGCGAGAGTCAAAGCTACCATCCATTGAATAGAGTTGTCAGCTCATCTAAAATGTTAAACATTCTAGCAACCTTTTATTCGATCAAGATTGGAATTCAGCGTTGTCCCGTTTAGGCGAGAGTCAAGGCAATTCTATCTTATGAGCTTCTACCATTGTTTCATAATTTGCAAGTCAAATATGGTCGCCACAATTAGGGTGATCCATATCATATAAAACACTTATAAACTACTTATCTTTCGAGATTAAACGGTGCGAAATTGCTAATGAACGTTCCTCCATTAGGGAGGATTACTCACTAAAATAATGGAGATCGAATATCTTAATAATAAAGCTCATTGTTTAAAATGTATTTTCATTATTATTTATAATAAAATACATTCATTAAAAATCGAATTTAGAATTAAAATTCTAAATTAGAGTTTAATTTAATATTTATAAAATTATACTTAGATGGTGATTGAAATAAATTGAATTATATCCATCTCAATAGTAATTTTGATATATAAATATTAAGAAAATTATTTAAGTTGTATTAATTTAATTAATTTGCAACTCAAAATAAATTTTCATAAGAATATATTTATTGTATTTTGAAAAAGAAAGTATAAAAACTTTATGTATTTCGAAATACTTAAATAATAATTACTTAGAAAAATACTTCAAGCAAAAATATCACCTATCTAGATTTTTCTTTGACTAATTAATTCAATTTCTAATAATATACTTTAATTCATTTATTTTAAATTAATCAGTAAATGAAAAAAATCATTGATTTAAGTTGGTCCAAGAATTAATTAAAATTAATAATTAATTTACAACTTAATCTATTTTTCAAGATAAATTCAAAATCATCTTGCATTATGAAATGCAATTTCAAAAATTGATTAATAAAATAAAGAAAAAAAAATATATTTTGAAAATTATTTAAATTTAGTTGAAAAAATAAACTTCAACTAAAAATAATTTTCTATTTAATTAAGTGTCATGAAAAAGAAATATTTAAGTATCATGATGAAAATCAACTTAGATATTTAATTTTTCAATATAATTAAATGTATTAAATTCAAGAAATAAATAATTAAGTGTAGAGAAGGCTTAATTATTAATCTCTAGTTTAATACTAGGAAAAAATATACTTAAAATAAATTGTACCAAAATTAATTATTTAAATAATTAATTTCACAATGTATAATATTTGTCTATTTAATATTAGAAATAATAAATAGTCTAGAAATAACGATCTAGAAAATATCTTATTTGACTAAGTATTTTTTTTTTTCACAAAATTTGAAAAAATATATTGTTTAAGTTGTTTTTAGAAGAATCTAAAAAAAACAACTTAAATATCTTTCAAATTAGATTTAATTAAATTTAAAATTAAGTTATAACCACTTAATTTGAAAATATTCCATTTTAAGTTAATATTTGAAAAAAAAATATCAACTTAAAAAATATCTAAAGAATCTTAATAACCAATTCATAAAATTCGTGAAACTTAATTTTGAAATTTTAAATCCAAAAGATATTCAGATTTAAGTTGATTAGTTAGAGATAACTAAATATCAACTTAAATAGGAATATTTTATGAAAAATTTAAATTAAGCTTCAGAAAGAATCTAGATGGTTATAATTCTATATTTCATTAAATACAAGAAAATACATATAGTTTAGCTTAGAATAAAATTCTTTAAACTATGGTTTTCTTAAATTAATTTCAAAATAAATGAAATTAATTATGTTGTTAATCAATTTTATTAGGTTAAACTAATTTAATTAACCTAGTACAGTTATCCAAATCAGGCAAATGGGCCTTCACAATTGGGGTGGTTCATATGAGGGGGTGTTGGGTTCAGTATGTTGTACCTACTTCTATGGCTCCCAACTATCACACAAGGCGCAAAAGAGAGGAATTTAACCTTAAAATGAACATATGTTATTAATTGAATAGGTCCAAAACTAAATGGGCCTAAATAAAATCTATCAAGAACTAGATATTTTATTTAGCAACAACAACCTATATGCATCTATAATAAAATTAAAAACACAGGTTCACACAGGCACACAATTTGGATGGATCCTATCATGTTGCTAGGTCATACACAGATGAAAGAAGATTGTAAATATACCTGTTACAAATTATTTACTTGACCAAGGGAGCCATGAGTTAAAATTAGATCATTGGATCTGTCAACAAGTAAACCATGGCTATTTGCAATCAAGCAATAATAAGTTTTAAAAACTTACAAACAAGCTAAAACACATACTCCTGCAACAAGGTTAGCTGGATAGTTGGATGTAGGATTTATTTAATTTTAAATAAATAATTTCGAAAAATTAATTAAATAATAAAAAATTTATTTTTGAAAATTAATATAATAAAATAAAATTTAAAAAAAAAATCGAAATTAATATTATAATATTTAAAATTAAACCTACAATTTTGAAAAATTAGGTTTCAACCAACCTAAATATCATTTCAAAATTTGCTAACTATTTTTTAAAAAATTTAATGTTATTTTATAAATAAAAATTAAAAAAATATAAATAAATATCTTTTTCAGATTTTATGATTTAATTTAAATAAATAAAATAACAAAATTTAAAAGTTAGCAAAATATCTTACATCTATTTAAAATTACATGATTATAATTATCTTATTTTAAAATTAAATAAGGTCAAATTATTTAAAAAAATGTAATATCTGACCTTAAATTTAAAAATAAGATAAGATATAATCAAATTTAAAAATAAGATAGATAATTAAGCAAAAAAGATAGATATTTACTATTTTTTAAATTCAAATTACACTAATATCATGAATTAAATTAAGAAAATATTAATTAATTTAATTATGATAATTAGAATTGAATTAGGAATAGTAAATGTATAAATATAGAACTACACAAAAAATCGGAAGTTAAATCCATGAAATAGCATGAAAAAACGAAGAAAAACGTAAAAAATGCGAGTTGTACGGACGATATGCTGTGCATACACGTCCGCGCACGCTGGTGGGTTGCTTGGGCGAGGAGACACGCCGCAGGGAGGAATCTGCATGATTTCCGCGCGCGGAACCCTGTTGCACAATTCCTAATTTTTTTTGGAAACTTCAAAAAATCATAACTAATTCAAATTAAATCGAAATTGAGTTCAGTAAAAAAGTAAATTGCTTAATTTTTCCATACTATCCAATAAAAATAATTCCAGAAACAGATATTGAATCATTTTTCACGAAAAATTCACAAACATCAATCAATCATCATATAACACTCAATACAACATGATACCATCCAAAACATCAAACAATCGTTTTAAGTCCAAATTTCTTGCAAGCAAATATATTACCATGGCTCTCATACCAGTTGTTGGAAATTATTTTACCAGGATCTTAGATCTACTCACAAGTATGTTGATTAGCACCCTAAATATGAACTTTCTAAAACGATGAAATAAACACATATAAAGTTTAGTAAACCTTACATTGGGTGCAGCGGAATAATATGACTCCTTCTGTTCAGATCTCTAACCCTTGTATCCATTCTGTCGCAGAGTATTATCAAGATCTAAACCTGGATCTCTTTCTCTGATTCTTTAGTGCTGAAACTCCTCTTTGCTGAAAGTCTTTCTTCACGATCTTCCTCACTATGGTTAGGTTTGAATTATTTTCCATAAAAATAATGAAAATATCAGAGGATAATTCCTATAAAAGTGGCCGGCCATATCTGTATGGATTTGGGCCTCACTTTTTGCAATTTTGCAGTTTTACCACTTTTGCATCTGATTTTTTCAAAAACGCCAATTTTCTAATTCAACCATTTAAATGCCAATTCTAACTATTTAATAACTATAAATAATTATTAAATAATATTATCATTTATCATATTTATTAATTGAACCATACAAAGTATCATAATTAACAAATATGCCCCCAAAAACTCTTTCTTTACAATTTCGCCCTTACTTAGTGAAAAAATTCACAAATAGACATAGTCTAATTTGAGAATTATAATTGATTAATCAAAACCAATTATATGAGTCTTACAAGCAATATTATCTCAACTAGTGGGGGGACCATGGGTCTATATAACCGAGCTTCCAATAAGCAGATCAAGAATTTATAACCTAAATTCACTGACTTATTAATCTTTCGTTGAATCCACGCATAGAACTTAGAATTGCACTCCCAGTATATAGAATGATCTATATGTTCCACCATATAGACACATCATTAGTTATCCATTGTTATGATCCTAATTTGATCAATGATCCTCTATATGAATGATCTACACTGTAAAGGGATTAGATTACCGTTACACCCTACAATGTATTTAATCCTTAAAACACTTAACCCCGTATAAATGATATTTCAGTTTATGTGAAATGAGATCTCCACCATTTATTTTCGTTTGGTCAAGCTCGAAGGAGATCATCCTTTACTTACTATTCGCCAGATAGAAGCTATAGATTCCATTTTTATGTTAGCGCTCCCACTCAATTGCACTACCGTGTTCCCAAAATGTACGTATCACCCTGACCAAAAAGTAGGCTTAACTAACAAATCAAAGAATACGAATAGCCTCTCGACATCGAGCCTAATCATAACAGGATTAAGATGATTTGATCTAGGATCAACTAGGACATATTGACTTGATAGATATTATGGTAAGTTTAATAAATCTAAGTCAAAGTTCAATATCGGTCCCTTCCGATGCATACTCCATGCATCCAACCTGAGCTTTACTTTAACCAATGCTCTGGAAAGAACATAGCATTTCTCCAAATGCAAGTAAACTCTGTTCTAGATTATCATATCAGTAAAACCCTGTGTCTGATAAATCTAGGAAACTTTATTCACATACTCATGTTTACTTTCCAATGTGTTGACAGCACAATAAACAGGATCAAGTATGTGAAAAGGGTTTCAGATGAATTTATACATTATGTACATATAATCATGAAATAAATCATGTGAACCATGCAACATTAAATGTTATTTCTGATCTATATTAATAAGTAAATCTGATTATATTGAAATGAGTTTTATTTAGGGCATAAAACCCAACAACATGTTCTATGATTTGTTAGTTAAGCCTACTTTTGAGTCAGGTTGATACGTACATGTTGGGAACATGATAGTATAATTGAGTGGGAGCGCTAACATAAATATGTAGTCTATAACTTCTATAGGAATTTAGAAGTGAAACGATTATATCCTTCGAGCTTTGCTAAACAGAAATAAATTGTGGAGATCTCATTTCACTTCGCTGAAATATCATTTATACGGACCTAAGTGTTTTAAGGATAAAATACATTGAAGGTGTAACGGTAACTTAGTGCCTATTCAATGTAGATCATCTATTAGAGGGTCACTGATCAAATTAGGATTATAACAATGGATAACTAATGACGTATCTATATTGTGGAACATATAGAGCGTTCTATATACTGAGAGTGCAATTCTAAGTTCTATGCGTGGATTCAACGAAGAATTAATAAGTCAGTGAGTTTAAGATATAAATTCTTTATCTACTTATTGGAAGCTCGGATATATAGACTCATGGTCCCCATACTAGTTGAGACCATACTTCTTGTAAGAATCAGTTAATTGATTTTGATTAATCAATTATAATTTTAAAGTTTGACTATGTCTAGTTTATGAATTTTCACTAAGCAAGGGCGAAATTGTAAAGAAAAGAGATTTTAGGTTTATTTATTAATTAAGAAACTTTATATGTCTAATTAATAAATATATTAAATGACAATATTATTTAATTTATTAATTTTTTAGTTATTAAATAATTAGAATTGGCATTTAAATGGTTAAATTAGAAAATTAGCGTTTTTGAGAAAATGAGATGTAGAAATGATAAAACAGCAAAATTGCATAAGTGAGGCCCAATATCCAAAGCCCAGGCCGACCACTATTGTAGGCTTTTATCATTTATTTTTTCATTATTTTAATTCCAAATAAATCTAACCTTAACCTAAGTGGTTACCTATAAATAGGTAGTGATGGCTTCAGGAAAAGATGATACATCTCATTCCTTCACAGAAATTCTTCTAGCCGCCACCTTCTCTCTCTTCTTTTCCTATTCAATTTCGAACCTCCCACACACATCAAGTGGTATCTCAATCATAGTGTGTAAGACTGTAGGAGATTCCAAACAACAAGAAGGAGATTCAACATCAAAGGAAGGAGAGAAAGAGATCCAGGTTCAGATCTTCGTGATGCTCTGCTACAGAAAGGAATCAAGGGCTAGAGATCTGAACGGAAGGAGTCATTATATTCCGC
Source organism: Cannabis sativa (assembly GCF_029168945.1). Taxonomy (NCBI): domain Eukaryota; kingdom Viridiplantae; phylum Streptophyta; class Magnoliopsida; order Rosales; family Cannabaceae; genus Cannabis; species Cannabis sativa. Next base: position 49,290,657 of record NC_083602.1, on the reverse strand, counting down.
TGCACCCAATGTAAGGTTTCCTAAACTTTATATGTGTTTATTTCATTGTTTTAGAATTCATATTAGGATGTTAATGAAACATACTTGTTAATAAATCTAGATCCTGGTAAAATATATCCAACAAAATGTTCCCTATTTTAGTGTGTGCGTAGAAGTTCCAACTTCACGTTCCCGTTGTACTCTCCAAACTTGTATGCACCTTTATTGTTATCTTGTAACATGTTTTGGACCTTCTCAGTTTGGTTCGAACATGCTTGTTCCATGATCTTTGCTATCAAGGAATATTCTTTAGAGAGTAATTCTCTTGCAAAGTATTTCTTTCCTCGATCTCCTTGTTGACAGGCCTAATAACTCTTTATAGGTAGCCATGCTACTCTGAGTTGGCTTGGTCTCTTCTTCTTTCCCTTTTGTCAAGGGATCCTGCTAGCAAGATGTTGTATAGCTCTTGGTCACTGTAGACCAAAAGTATGAGACCAGTTTGTTGGTGGATCAAGCTGGCCAGGGTAAGACCAGGTGGCCAACCACGTTAGAGCATCGCTTGGACATTTGGAGGAGGCTATTGCCAGCCAAGTGATTAATTTTATGGCTGGCCAACTTGTGGAGATAGTGGCCAGCTAGATTGATGATTCTGTGGTTGGCCTACCTACTAAAGTCACGATTGCGCAATTTTCTAAAGGCCATGTTGATGCCACTGTTTGGTCTCTTCTGCCCTCAGTTAGCCTTGGCACCTGGCTTAATTGTCGTAGAGGTGGTGTTGGGATACCACGTATGTGTGTTATGTTGTGCAGGATTGGACACCCTACAACCATCTCCTAATCCCTACTTTCTAGCAGGGTTTTTGTTTAGAGGTATGTTGCTGTAGGTGTATCCATGTTGATTGTCTAGCATGTATGTTCCTTTTGAAATAGAAGGACTTAGTTCTTTGAAGAACTGAGTAGGTACCAAGTTTGCCTTGGCAGGCACAACTGGCTAGTTGAGCGAGTGCATCGGCTGTTGTGCCATCTTTGGGGGCTTGCCTTCTAGTATAGCCTTTGAGCTGTCTTAACAGCTCTGGTAGGCCATCATCTTCCTGTATTGAGTTGTATATTAACCTAGGACATAACCTACGACTAGTTGAGAGTCCTCGTGCATGTCCAGGTTGTCAGCCCATGCTTCGTGTGCTAGCCCGAGGCCAGCATTTGGAGCTTCATGTTCAGCCTTATCGTTAGAAGCTTTGTAACTGACCTTTTTTCCTTGTCCCTCAGTTACCCCCAGGTGTCGTGGGGGCCATGCCTACATTAGGCAAGTGTTCAATGCATCTCTTGGGTTCTTTCCCTTGCTTCTTCTTTGGCTCATACTTTTCTCCTAAACTCTAAGAGATTTGGGGAGATATGCTTCTATCATTAGCCATGAAGTTGGTGAGAGCTTGGCCTGGTGGCCATGCTTGGTTTTGAGGTGCTTTTATGTTTGCCGAGTCTCAATGGTTCACTTGAGTTATTGGCCTGATGCTCTAAGTTTCTGTTGAACCTACCACAACTATTGATCGATGTTCACTTTTATTGGGTGTATTTGGAAGTATGGCCTTAGCTTTCTAGAAGCCAAGAGCAAGATGTGGGTTAGCTTCTCCATTAATGGGAACCGACTTTTAGTATCGATCAGTCTCTTATTGGTGTAGTATACAGGGTGCTGCATACCCTCTTACTCTCTTGTAACGACAGCACTCACAACATGTTCTATGACCGCTAGGTGCACGCCTAGCTCTTCTTTGTCTAGGGATTTGGGCAACACATGTGGCCGATCCAATCTATTTGTTCAGCTCCTGGAATGAAGTTTCACATTCCTTTGTCTACTTGAATATTTTGCCTTTGAGAATGTTGAAGAAGGGTACACATTTATTTGTAGACATGGACACAAATTTGCTTAGTGCGGCAGTGTGTCCTATTTGGCTTTGTACTTCCTTGATTGTTGTGGGGCAATTTCATGTTCAAAAGGGCTTGGATCTTGTTTGTGTTTGAGCTTTTTCTTGTTGTAGCTGCGGAGGATTTTAAATTTTCTGTCTAGGACCTCCATATGCCCCCAGCCCTTTTGGACTTAACAAGCATGCCATCTACGCACACTTACATGTTGAAGCCATATGATTACTGAACATCATGAAGCTTGTATGCTCCTGATCTGATGGATGCATCTTCTATTTCTTGGCTTTAGATAAAGCCAATTTGTAGTAGTGACAGGCAGATTATTGATCTCCTCTTGACATCATACCTCATGCCTTATTAGGAATTTAGGGCAGAGGTGGTAGATGGATGTTACACCTTCAAGTTGTATAAGGCTAGTTAGCCTATCATGGCGTTGAAAGCTGAGGGAACGTCGATTACGACAAACTGCACCATCAGAGTTCTCGTGGTTGGATTTTCTCCAATAGTAATGGGTAATCTGATACACTTGATAAGTGCGATGCTTTGATCAAAGAGGTCATACATTACTTGATTGCAAGGTGCTAAGTCAGTCAGTTGGAGCATGATTTTTTCATGTGTTGATTTTGAAAAGAATGTTGAGGGAGGCTTCATTATAGAGTGTGTATCTTGCTGTAGCTATATTTCTAATTTGTGCGGTAACGATTAGGTGGTTGTTATGCGAGAAACTGTCTTGGGTAGGATCTCCTTTTTGAGAGAGAGATCGTGGGCTCTCCAAGCTTTGGTTGCTTAGAGCCTCGTTCTTTGCCTACTAGGAAGTCGCTTTTGGGCTCGTGACGGAGTTTTCGAGCATAGGCTCTCTGCCTTTGTTGGTCTCGCCTGCAATATGGGGTCCGACAATGACGGCCCCTAAGTGTCTAGCAATCAGAGGTTTGGGTAGAATTGGTGGTACTTGCCTATACGCTTGGCCAAAGATGGAGGCCAACATTCAGAGATGGAGGCTAACCCTTGGAGATGGAGGCCAAACCTCAAAGATGGAAGCAGAACTTCTGAGATGGAGGTCAACCTTCAGAGGTGGAGGCTAGCATTCGGAGGTGGAGGCCAAGCTTCGGACGCAGAGACCACCCTTCAGAGATGGAGGCTAGCCTTTAGACTGCATGTTACTGAGTTTTCCTACTGGTATGTCTGGGCATGCTGTGCTTTGGGAGTTTTGATAGAAGAGTGAAGCATACACACATTTCCTCCTTCTTCCTTAGACTTCATGGCATAAAAAAATCGTTGAATTTCCCTCTTTTTCCATTATGTTTATTAGAGCCTTCATTGTTCCACTTACCTCCACCATTCTTATTGTTTGAGAATTGATAGAGTTAGTCTGTGTTGGTCGGCATCTGGACAGTGTTTAGAGTGCAATGAGATCCTGTGTTTGTTCGTCATTATCCTGCCCTCTTATCTGGGCTTGCCAAACAACTTCTTCCAACTTTATGAAGCCATCAGCTTGCTCAAAGAAATCCTCCGTGTTGTTCATTAAGATCCTCTTGATATCTTTCCTGAAGTCACTCAACGGTAGGATGCCTCCGAGTATGGCTGTATATCCACCTTCTTCTATTAGGCCTATAACCTTGGTGGCCTTAGCCATGAACTATTGAATGTAGTCCTTAAGGGGTTCATCTTGTCTGTGCTTTATTTTGACAAGATCCTCAAGTCGGGCATGTATTTGTCTTGAAGCAGAGAACTAAATATAGAACTCTTGGGAGAGCTCTTCCCAAGAATTAAATCTTCCTGGGCCAGCTTGAAATACCATTATTAGGCTATTTTTGCTAGAGTTGCTGGTAAGATTCGGCATTAGACATCTCCAAATACTTGTAGGAGATCTGTTTGGATCTCAAATTACTTCAGGTGTACTAGAGGGTCTTCTTTTCTTGTGTACATCTTCCAAGCCGACATCTTGAATTTTGGCAAGGGCAAGGCATTGATGTATGCTGAGAATGGTGATCCCCTTGCCCTGTCCAACTTGAATTCTGAAGGTTTTGGACAAGCTAAGCCCTTGAGAATGTCTCATATTTGATGCAACTATGCTTGCACAGAAGGATATATTGCTGTAGGGGCCTGGTTGATTGGCCTTTGATTGAGCTGCGGCCTAGGATTGGCCAGAGCCTAGCCGGTCATACCTTAGGAGAGGATATACTCGAGGCCGGCCATCCGTGAGTTTGGTGCTTGTACATGGCCAGTCAGCCATAAGTTGGGTAGGGCCTGGTCGCCCACATTTCTCTGACTGGCTAGTGGAGCTTGTGCATTGACATATGGTAGATCACACTAATTGTTGCAGTTTAGTGGATCCAACAGACTGAAGTGATTAATTTCACTCCTCAAATTTTTGTTTCTCGATCCTTGTCAGTTGAAAATTGATCTTTGGGTGACTCGCTCCCCTTGGGGAGGGAGTTCTCTTCTTTGGCCAGCAATAGGGACTCTTGAAGGAGTCTGGCCAACCAGGGGACTTCTAGAGGAGTTAGGCCGGCCATAGAGACTTTTAGAGAAGTCTAGACGGCCATGGGGACTCTTGCTGGGGGTTAGCCGATAATATGATGGATAGAGGGGGCCATTGTTTAGCCTGGGATCCCTGGCCAGCTCATGATGTCGTTGGTTGCTAGGATCTAGTAGTTTTCATTGTTTAACCTTTGAGGAAAGGTCTATCCTCCCTCAGGAAAGGGAAGATCTATCCTAGTTCCTGAGGAATTCGGCTAGTCAACATGTGGATAAACCGTCCCTGATCTATCAACAAGTCTTCCTTGAAGTGGATCTCTAATGAGATCCTAACCTCTTCTATCGGTTCTCTTGTTGAAATGCCTTATCAAATTACTGGGTACTTTGTTGTGGCAATCTAACTCTGCTTGGTGAGATCGAAGGATGTACTCTTGGTCATCCATCCATCTCAGGAATATGCATCTCTGCTGAGCGAGTACATCATAATCAGCAGTGCATGGTTCTTTAAAAAATTTGTGTCTCTGCTGAGTAAATACCTCTCTAAGTCTGGCTAACTTGAGATCTTCTCCCAAGTCCATGTGGGGCTCAAAACCTGGTCTTGTTTATCCTGCATAATACTTGGGGCGAAACCCGGTTGTTGTTCTTAGGGGGTGCCCTAAGGATTCTTCCTTCAGTTGGAGGCACTTGTGGATGGTCCTTCCTTGGAGACAGGGTCGACTACAGTTCCATTGGGATGCTTGTATCCTTGCCAACTATAGTGGCCAGATATGTGGGGCCTGCTATGGGGGCAAGATTGACCACATCTACTGTGTTCATGGAAATTCTAGTTGAGGTTGGACCATGAACATCGGGATTTGCAGTTTGCGGGTCTTGAGGGAGACACGAAGATGCAGATGGTGCGACTGGTGTTGTTCTCGTGTAAACCATGACATTTGATCAGTTATGATATCCACACTCTCAATGAAAGCACCAAACTGTTTACCTCAAAAAGTGATCAACTTATAGCGGGGTCATATGGATCTGATGCTTGCCACATGTTACACAAACAGAATGAAAAAGTATAAAACACACAAATTTGTTATAGAGGTTCGACCCCCATGTGATAGCGGGTAATGACCTACTCTCTTTTTTGTTGTATTGATACCTAGAGATAATATTATTCAGATCACCATAGGTGGGATTTGATATAGCTCTCTATAAGGATACACAACATTAATCAGTAGGCAAAACTCTAATGAGAGAGTGATATAGTCTTAGACGCGTGTGAGAGAGATGAAGAGAAGAAAGATCCCTTTGGGGAGTGTAGCAGAGAGAGAGAAAGAGAGACTAGGCTTCTTGACTGAGAGTGATTTGAAGGCTTAGTGACGCAGGTTTTCTAGGTTAGAGTTAAGGCCTTTATGTAGGAAGCCTAAAACCCTAATTTACAATGAAACCCCTAGATATTTACATATTAAATTGGTTAAATGCAAAAGACTAAACTGCCCCTCAAAACTAGATATGCTCCACTAGTTTGTTCGGCCGTTAAGGGCCCAATTCACAGGTAGCTTGTTGGCCACATTTTTGGGCTGTACATAGAGTTTTGCCGAGTTAATCCTAGCCGCCCACAGACCTACAGGGGAGGTCTAGCCACCCAACGCCTGGAAAATGAGGTCTTGCCGGCCAAGGCCTACAAGATGAGGTTGGGCCAGCCAAGGCTGCAGGACCTGGCATGTCACCATAGCTCAACCAAGAGGAGGCCAACCTTTGGATGTGGAGGCCAGCCTTTTGCAAGTTGAGGATAGCTTTGTACACCGTTTCCTTGTAGAGGCCAGGTTCCCTTGGTCGAACAGAAGCTCCCTTGGTCTAATTGTCACTTCTTGGCCGAACACCTTGTGTACAGATCCTAGCCAGCCTATAGGCTCACCCTGACCAACATGTAGGCTGCTTTTGGCCGGCCAAGGATGTTGGTATAGCTGTGTAACACCCTAACTAACATAGGCGTATTACGTGATTTTTAAACATACTGTGCAGCTCGTTGCTAATCAACGAGGTTTATGGAAAAACGTGATTAATTAAAATTTTTTGCTTTTTAATTAAACTTACAAAATAATATTACAAAAGACTTGGGATTCCGATTATAAAATCATTTACAAAAAGATTTAACTGTTTAACTGATACACAAAATAAATGTCGCCTAGCGACCAGTTACAAAATCAGCCTCGCCGTCCCGAGGATCGTACGCTCCAGGCCTAACCGCCCCGACATGTACAATCTTCACAAGCTCGCTCACGATCCATCAGCTTTAGCCTTGCCTTTACCTACACATAAACGTAAAATTGTGAGTCGACAGACTCAGTAAGAAAAGCATAATAATACTCATACATAATCCCGGTTATGATCACACGCCCATACCCTTGATCATAACACTAACTGCCGTGTCCAACACGATACTGAGTCCCGCTACTGCCGTGTCCAACACGGTACTGAGCCACTACTGCCATGTCCAACATGGTACTGAGTTTTGAACGTTCATAGGGACGGTACTATTGACACGTAACAACCTGATCGGTCGAACCGGTCATACTCCGGCTGCTGGTCATACTCCAACCTGTACCGACGTGTTACTATATCCTCCTGATCGGTCGAACCGGTCATACTCCGGCTGCTGGTCATACTCCAGCCTGTACCGACTGGATACGTCAATAGTACGGAACCACCAACCAAGTGTCAGCCTGAACGGTCGAACCGGTCATACTCCGGCTGCTGGTCATACTCCAGCCTGTACCGACGTGACAGGGTTGGATGGTTCGAAGCCAACATACAACTAATGTAATCTAACAGGCTTCCTACATGCTCGCTAAACATGTAATCTACATATGCATACTGTTATACTAATCTTACCTAGATTCCGAATTCAGGTGTGCCGGTCAACCTGACTGGAACTTTAGCTAAGCGGCGGATTACAGGCTCCTAAACCATAAAAATCACAACGCTATAAGTGACACGCTAAATCACTTCCCGGGGACTTAAACTAGGAACTAAAAGTTTCCCTATCGATAAAAAGCACGGCAATACCCCCTAAAACATAAAAACGAGGAAAACACGGGTTCTGAAAATTCCCCACCCGGTAGACTGGTTCTGCAACCGGAATTCCGGTTCTGGGAATTACTGGACCCTCATCTGGAATTCCGGTTGCACAACCGGAATTCCGGTTCCTCGCAGGAATTTTTCGAAAATTCCTAACTCAATCAAATCAAACCCAATTCATACCAAACCTTCCAGACCTGTTCTAAATACCCCAAAGAACATTTTCAAAGAATTAAAATAACCCAGAAATCACAGATACGAAAATTGCCATTAAAGCTCAAGCTTTGAGTTCTAAACTCAAACTTGAGCAAATCCCTCTAACATGCATTCAAATCTGATTAAATCTACTTAAATATACACGATTAAGCTTCTGAAACCAACTAAAAATATCAACAACATCACAGCAACAGAATCTAACCAATTCTCTTTGAAAACCATAGTTTTAACATAGAAAAATAATAACTTTACTCAACCTAACTATCATGCTTCACAACAGTTCAAATCAACTCAAATAAACAAGCTTTAAACCTCAGAAATCAACAACAAAACACAGCAGCAACAACCTCAATTTATCATGCATGCATTACATCAATTTCATCAAAATTCAACAAATTAAAGAAGGAAAAACAAGAGCTAACCTAGCTTGAAATGGACCTTAAAAGGAGATGAATTCTCAATCAAAACTTCAAGGGAGAAGACCAATTCCTTGCTGCTCCAAGGTGGCCGAAAATGAGAGGAAAGAAAGAGAGAGTTTTGCAATTTTTCTATTTTCTAAATTTTGAATGAAAAATGAATAAAATGAAAGCTTTAACTATTAATCTATTTCAGCAAAATAATCAAATAAATAACATTTATTTTCAAATAATCAAGTCACTAAAAGACAAAACACTAATGGGGCAAAAAGACCATTTTGCCCCTCCACCTTAAAACCACATAAATCAAACTAAAGGGGTATTTTTGGGAAATTCTAAATTTCCGGCCATTCCCGACATTCTCAATGTCTAATAAACCGCCCCAAACTACTAACATACTAAGTTGTGATTTCTACTGAGCCAAACACCGAGTTCCAAAATACCGGGCACCGGAAATGCAAAATATGAAAACTACTGAATGACATAACCATGCATTTCTGAATTCCATAAATAACAGTATAATAAATTATTTAAATAGCTATGAATAATTTTTAATAATTAATCATGATTAACTGCTAATTCCCAAATTAAACTAAGCGGGCTTTACAACTATCCCCCCCTTAAAAGGATTTCGTCCCCGAAATCTAACCTACCTGAATAACTCTGGATATTGAGCTCTCATATCTGACTCTAGCTCCCAGGTGGCTTCCTCCACCTTGCTGTTTCTCTAGAGAACCTTGACCAATGCTATGGTCTTATTCCGAAGGACTTTATCCTTTCTATCCAGGATCTGCACTGGCTGTTCCTCATAAGTCATGTCTGGCTGTAGCTCAAGGCTCTCATAACTGAGTATATGAGAGGGATCTGAAACGTATTTTCTCAACATCGAGACATGGAATACGTTGTGAACTGCTGATAAAGCTGGAGGCAATGCTAACCGATATGCCACTTGACCTATCTTCTCGAGAATCTCGAAAGGTCCTGTAAATCTAGGGCATAACTTGCCTCTTTTCCCGAAACGTTTAATCCCCTTCATCGGAGATACCCGCAAAAACACATGGTCCCCTACTTGGAACTCAACATCTCTGCGTTTCGGATCTGCGTAACTCTTCTGTCTGCTCTGTGAGGCAAGCATTCTAGCTTTTATCTTCTCTATTGCCTCATTGGTCCACTGCACTGACTCTGGACCTAGGTATTTCCTCTCCCCTGTCTCATCCCAGTGGATATGGGATCTACATTTCCTACCGTATAACAGTTCATAGGGAGCCATCCCTATCGTACTCTGATAACTGTTGTTGTAAGAAAATTCTATCAATGGAAGATACTTATTCCATGAGCCTTCAAAGTCCATAACACAGGCTCTCAACATGTTCTCCAATATCTGAATTGTCCTTTCAGACTGACCATCTGTCTGAGGATGGAATGCTGTACTGAATTTCAGCTTTGTACCCATTGCTCGTTGCAAACTTTGCCAAAATTTGGAGGTAAACTTCGGATCCCTGTCCGAAACGATAGACTTCGGTACCCCGTGAAGTCTTACTATCTCTCTGACATACAGTTCTGCCAACTGATCCACTGAAAATGTTGTTCTAACCGGCAGAAAATGAGCAGATTTCGTAAATCGATCCATCACTACCCAGATGGAATCAAATAAACCCGTGGTCCTAGGTAACCCGACCACAAAATCCATCGTAATATCTTTCCAATTCCATTCTGGTAGGGTTAGAGGCTGCAACAACCCTGCTGGTCTCTGATGTTCAGCCTTAATCTGCTGACAAGTGAGGCATCTCGATACGAATTCTACCAAATTCTTCTTCATACCGCTCCACCAGAAGTACGGTTTCAAATCTTGGTACATCTTAGTGGTGCCGGGATGCAGAGAATACGGGGTAGAATGAGCCTCCTCAAAGATCTCATTCCTAAGTTCCACACTATTCGGAACACAAACCCTGGCTTTATACAAAAGCATCCCACTGTCTGACACTGAAAAGTCCTTGGCTTGACCAGCCAACACCTCATCTCGGATCTTCACTAACTCTGGATCTGTCATCTGAGCGACTTTTATTCTTTCCAACAGATCAGATTGTAGCGTTAAGTTGTGAAGCTGACCTACCACAAACTCAATGCTGGATCTAACCATATCCTTTGCTAGCTGAGGTGAGATCTGAACCATACTAGCTACTTGCCCGGGACCCTTTCTGCTCAGGGCATCGGCCACTACATTGGCTTTTCCGGGGTGATAGAGGATCTCACAATCGTAATCTTTCACTAATTCCAACCAACGCCTCTGCCTCATATTCAAATCCTTCTGAGTAAAGAAATACTTGAGACTTTTATGGTCGGTATAGATCTCACACTTTTCCCCGCAAAGATAATGCCGCCAAATCTTCAATGCGAAAACCACCGCGGCCAACTCTAGGTCATGAGTCGGGTATCGCTGCTCATAATCCTTTAACTGACGGGAGGCATAAGCGATGACCCGATCGGCTTGCATCAACACACACCCCAAACCCTGTTTGGATGCGTCACAATAAACTACGAACTTCTCCGTGTCTGAAGGCAAAGCTAGCATTGGAGCGGTAATCAACCTCTGTTTTAGCTCTTGAAAACTAGCTTCGCATTTATCTGACCAGATAAACCGCTGATTCTTCTTTGTATGCTCGGTTAGGGGCATTGAAATTTTTGAAAACCCTTCCACGAACCTACGGTAGTACCCAGCTAAACCTAAGAAGCTTCTGATGTAACACCCTAACTAACATAGGCGTATTACGTGAGTTTTAAACATGCTGTGCAGCTCGTTGCTAATCAACGAGGTTTATGGAAAAACGTGGTTAATTAAAATTTTGCTTTTTAATTAAACTTATAAAACAATATTACAATAGACTCGGGATCCCGATTATAAAATCATTTACAAAAAGATTTAACTGTTTAACTGATACACAAAATAAAGGTCATCTAACGACCAGTTACAAAAATCAGCCTCGCTGTCCCGATGATCGTACGCTCCAGGCCTAACCTCCCCGACATGTACAATCCTCACAAGCTCGCTCACAGTCCATCAGCCTTAGCCTTGCCTTTACCTACACATAAACATGAAACTGTGAGTCGACAGACTCAGTAAGAAAAGCATAATAATACTCATACATAATCCCGGTTATGATCAGACGCCCATACCCCTGATCATAACCCTAACTGCCGTGTCCAACACGATACATAGTCCCGCTACTGCCGTGTCCAACACGATACAGAGCCACTACTGCCATGTCCAACATGGTACTGAGTTCTGAACGTTCATAAGGACGGTACTATTGACACGTAACAACCTGATCGGTCGAATCAGTCATACTCCGGCTGCTGGTCATACTCCAGCCTGTACCGACGTGTTACTATATCCTCCTGATCGGTCGAACCGGTCATACTCCGGCTGCTGGTCATACTCCACCCTGTACAGACGAGATACGTCAATAGTACGGAACCACCAACCAAGTGCCAGCCTGATCGGTCGAACCGGTCATACTCCGGCTGCTGGTCATACTCCAGCCTGTACCGACGTGGTAGGGTTGGATGGTTCGAAGCCAACATACATAACTAATGTAATCTAACAGGCTTCCTACATGCACGCTAAACATGTAATCTACATATGCATACTGTTATACTAATCTTACCTGGATTCCGAATTCAGGTGTGCCGGTCAACCTGACTGGAACTTTAGCTGAGCGGCGGATTACAGGCTCCTAAACCATAAAAATCACAACACTATAAGTGACACGCTAAATCACTTCCCGGGGGCTTAAACTAGGAACTAAAAGTTTCCCTATCGATAAAAAGCATGGCAATACCCCCTAAAACATTAAAACGAGGAAAAACACGGGTTCTGAAAATTCCCCAACCGGCAGACCGGTTGCCCAACCGGAATTCCGGTTCTGGGAATTACTCGACCCTCATCCGGAATTCCGGTTGCACAACCGGAATTCCGGTTCCTCGCAGGAATTTTTCAAAAATTCCTAACTCAACCAAATCAAACCCAATTGATACCAAACCTTCCAGACCTGCTCTAAATACCCCAAAGAACATTTCCAAGGCATAAAAACAACCCAGAAACCTCAGATACAAAATTTGCCATTAAAGCTCAAGCTTTGAGTTCTAAACTCAAACTTGAGCAAATCCCTCAAACATGCATTCAAACCAGCTTAATTCTACTTAATTAAGCTCAATTAAGTCTCTGAAAACAATTAAAAACAATAGCAACATCACAGTAACAGATTCACAACATAACTTCAAAAATCACATTTTTGCAAAGAAAAAGCTATAGCTTGCTCAACCTAATAATCATGCATCAAAACAACTTAAATAACCCTAATCTAACAAGCTTAAACCTCTGAAATTAACCTCAATTCACAACAGCAAGAACACAATAAAATCAAGCATGCATCATCACCTTTTCACACATTTTTTTCTATAATTATAAAAAGAAAAGTTTAGAAGCTTTACCAAGGATGAAGAACACTTAGAATGCAAGAAAAATAGCTTGAAATCAGAATTTCCCAGCCCTAAATCCACCCTTCAGCCGAGAGAGAAAGAGAGGAAAAGAGAGAGAGTTTTTGCAATTTTCTAACTTGTGATATTTTTTGTAAAATGAAGAAATGAAAATAAAAGCCACTTATCAACTTAATTCAGCCAAAAAATAATCAAATAAACATTTATTTTCCATTTCATAAAATCACAAAAGACAAAATACTAATGGGGCAAAAAGACCATTTTGCCCCTCCACCTTAAAACCACATAAATCATACTAAAGGGGTATTTTTGGGAAATTCTAAATTCCCGGCCATTCCCGACATTCCCAATGTCTAAAACCCGTCCCCAAACTACTAACATACTAAATTGTGATTTCTACTGAGCCAAACGCCGAGTTCCAAAATACCGGGCACCGGAAATGCAAAATATGAAAACTACTGAATAACATAACCATGCATTTGTGAATTCCATAAATAACAGTATAATAAATTATTTAAAAAAACTATAAATAATTTCCATAATTAATCATAATTAACTGATAATTTCCAAATTAAACTAAGCGGGCTTTACAACTATCCCCCCCTTAAAAGGATTTCGTCCCCGAAATCTAACCTGAATAACTCTGGATATTGAGCTCTCATATCTGACTCTAGATCCCAGGTGGCTTCCTCCACCTTGCTGTTTCTCCAGAGAACCTTGACCAATGCTATGGTCTTATTCCGAAGGACTTTATCCTTTCTATCCAGGATCTGCACTGGCTGTTCCTCATAACTCATGTCTGACTGTAGCTCAAGACTCTCATAACTGAGTATATGAGAGGGATCTGAAACGTATCTTCTCAACATCGAGACATGGAATACGTTGTGGACTGCTGATAAAGCTGGAGGCAATGCTAACCGATATGCCACTTGACCTATTTTCTCGAGAATCTCAAAAGGTCCTGTAAATCTAGGGCATAACTTGCCTCTTTTCCCGTAACGTTTGATCCCCTTCATCGGAGATACCCATAAAAACACATGGTCCCCTACTTGGAACTCAACATCTCTGCGTTTCGGATCTGCGTAACTCTTCTGTCTGCTCTGTGAGGCAAGCATTCTACCTTTTATCTTCTCTATTGCCTCATTGGTCCGTTGCACTGACTCTGGACCTAAGTATTTCCTCTCCCCTGTCTCATCCCAGTGGATAGGGGATCTACATTTCCTACCGTATAACAGTTCATAGGGAGCCATCCCTATCGTACTCTGGTAACTATTGTTGTAAGAAAATTCTATCAACGGTAGATACTTATTCCATGAGCCTTCAAAATCCATAACACAGGCTCTCAACATGTCCTCCAATATCTGAATTGTCCTTTCGGACTGACCATCTGTCTGAGGATGGAATGCTGTACTGAATTTCAGCTTCGTACCCATTGCCCGTTGCAAACTTTGCCAAAATTTGGAGGTGAATTTCGGATCCCTGTCCGAAACTATAGACTTCGATACCCCGTGAAGTCTCACAATCTCTCTGACATACAACTCTGCCAACTGATCCACTGTAAATGTTGTTCTAACTGGCAGAAAATGAGCAGATTTCGTAAATCGATCAACCACTACCCAGATGGAATCAAATAAACCCGTGGTCCTAGGCAACCCGACCACAAAATCCATCGTAATATCCTCCCATTTCCATTCTGGTAGGGTTAGAGGCTGCAACAACCCTGCTGGTCTCTGATGTTCAGCCTTAATCTGCTAACAAGTGAGGCATCTCGATACGAATTCTACAAAATTCTTCTTCATACCGCTCCACCAGAAGTACGGTTTCAAATCTTGGTACATCTTAGTGGTGCCGGGATGTAGAGAATACGGGGTAGAATGAGCCTCCTCAAAGATCTCATTCCTAAGTTCCACACTATTCGGAACACAAACCCTGGCTTTATACAAAAGCATCCCACTGTCTGACACTGAAAAGTCCTTGGCTTGACCAGCCAACACCTCATCTCAGATCTTCACTAACTCCGGATCCGTCATCTGAGCAACTTTTATTCTTTCCAATAGATCAGATTGCAGCGTTAAGTTGTGAAGCTGACCTACCACAAACTCAATGCTGGATCTAACCATATCCTTTGCTAGCTGAGGTGAGATCTGAACCATACTAGCTACTTTCCCGGGACCCTTTCTGCTCAGGGCATCGGCCACTACATTGGCTTTTTCGGGGTGATAGAGGATCTCACAATCGTAATCCTTCACTAATTCCAACCAACGTCTCTGTCTCATGTTCAAATCCTTCTGAGTAAAGAAATACTTGAGACTTTTATGGTCGGTATAGATCTCACACTTTTCTCCGTAAAGAGAATGCCGCCAAATCTTCAATGAGAAAACCACCGCGGCCAAGTCTAGGTCATGAGTCGGGTATCGCTGTTCATAATCCTTTAACTGACGGGAGGCATAAGCGATGACCCGATCGGCTTTCATCAATACACACCCCAAACCCTGTTTGGATGCGTCGCAATATACTACGAACTTCTCCTTGTCCGAAGGCAAAGCTAGCACTGGAGCGGTAATCAACCTCTGTTTTAGCTCCTGAAAACTAGCTTCGCACTTGTCTGACCAAATAAATCGCTGATTCTTCTTTGTAAGCTCGGTCAGGGGCATTGAAATTTTAGAAAACCCTTCGACGAACCTACGGTAGTACCCAGCTAAACCCAAGAAGCTTCTGATCTCTGTCACTGTCTTCGGTCTCGGCCAATCCCTGACGGATTTGATCTTCCCGGGATCCACCTTGATCCCATCTTTGCTCACAATGTCTCCTAGGAAGGACACCTGAGATAGCCAGAATTCACATTTCTTGAACTTGGCATAAAGCTTATGTTCTCGAAGCCGTTGCAGTACCATCTGAAGATGTAACTCATGCTCCTCTTCTGATTGAGAGTACACGAGGATGTATTCGATAAACACAATCACACAGACATCGAGGAAATCCTTGAATACTCTATTCATCAGGTCCATGAATGCTACAGGAGCATTGGTTAGTCCGAATGACATAACCAGAAACTCATAATGTCCATACCTAGTGCGGAAAGCCGTCTTCGGAATGTCCTCCTCTCGGATTCTCAACTGATGATAACCCGAACGGAGATCAATCTTAGAAAAGACCGTCTTCCCCTAAAGCTGATCGAACAAATCATCGATCCTAGGTAATGGATATTTATTCTTTACCGTCAGCTTGTTCAATTCCCTGTAGTCGATGCACATCCTCATAGATCCATCCTTCTTCTTGACGAATAAAACCGGGGCTCCCCAGGGTGATACACTGGGCCGAATGAACCCTATGTCAAGCAACCCTTGGAGCTGAATCTTTAATTCCTTAAGTTCAGCTGGAGCCATTCTATATGGGGCTTTGGAAACCGGTTCCACCCCTGGTGCCAAGTCTATCACGAAGTCAATCTCCCGCTGAGGTGGTAACCCTGGAAGTTCTTCGGGAAAAACATCCAAAAATTCCCGAACCACCCTAATGTCCTCTGGCCGAATGGTATCTGGCCGAGTAGTGTCCACCAGCACGGCCAGAAACCCTAAGCAACCGTCGTGCAACAATTCCCTAGCTGACATAGCCGAGATCACCGGGATCCGAGATCCCTGAACTGAACCAACAAACACAAATGGTTCCTCACTTTCTGGTTGGAAGATCACCATCTTCCTTTTACAATCAATACTCGCCGAATATTTAGATAGGAAATCCATTCCTAAAATAATATCGAATTCGACTAAACTCATCTCTATCAGATCAGCACTTAACTCTCTACCATCTATCCTGATCGGCATAGACCTAATCCACGTATTGGAGATAACCAATTCTCCGCCAAGTAAAAGGGTTCCAAACCCTGATTCATATCTATCATACGGTCTACCCAATTTACTAAAGACCCTGGCCGCCACATAAGAATGTGTAGCCCCAGAATCAAACAGCACTGAATATAGCGAGTTGTTAATAGAAAGCTGACCTGTGACAACTGATGGGCTGGCATCTGCATCAGCCTAAGTGATAGCGAACACCCTGGCTGGAGTGGGTATCGCTGAAGCTCTCGGTGCCTCTGATCGGAGCTGGGGACAGTCCCTCTTGAAGTGTCCGGGCATGCCACAATGAAAGCATCCCTGACCTTTGCACTCACCCCGATGGTGCCTCTTGCAGCTATGGCATTCGAGATAGGAGAATTGGGTCTCAGTACCACCAGGACGACTCCCTCTATTCTGGTTCCCCCGGAACCTCTTGTTCTGACTCGAGCCACCGGAAGCAGTGGGTGCTCTCTTCCTCTGATCAATGGCCGAACCACTACTCCCCCTGCTAAAGCCTGATGCAGGAGGGGTAGGAGCCCCGCCACTCGACGGAGTACTGGCTGATTCTGACATACCCCCAACTGCGCCCTCAGCACGCAGTGCCTTCTCCACCATCTGAGCATAGGTGGTGCTGTCGTCTATGGTGATCATCAGATCATGCCTGATCTTGGCATTCAACCCGTCCAGATACTTCTCCTTCTTGCTGAAGTCGGTCGGCACAATTCCCGAGGCTAACCTCGCCAACCGATCAAACTGAGTCGTACACTCAGTGACGCTCATATTCTCACGCTGAGTCAGGTGAGCGAACTCTTTCCTCTTGGCGCTTCTGACCGCCTCGTTATAGTACTTCGTGTTAAAGAGTTCCTGGAACCTTTCCCAGGTCATGGTGGTGACGTCATGGATCTGAGACACCATGTCCCACCATACCAGAGCGTCCTCCTGGAACTGGAATGTGGCGCACACCACTCTGTCGTTACCGGTGACACCCATAAAGTTCAAGATCTTGGTAATCACCGTCAGCCATTGCTCGACTTTGATCACGTCCGGACCTCCCAGGAAAACCGGAGGTGCTTGCTTCCGGAACCGCTCATACAGAGGTCCCAATCTATGGGCCGCCACCACTATCTCGGCCTGGGCAGCAGGGGCTGGTGCCACTGGAACTATGGGCACTGGAACTGCAGGAGCACCCTGCTGTCTCAACCTCTGAATCTCGAGGTCTTGCTCTTCGATACGGGCTTGCATTTTCGCAAACCGTAACTCCCAATTCTGGGCTCCCTGATCGGCTGGGGGAGCCTGGGCAGCCTGTGGCGGGTTCTCATCACCCCGACCACGAGCCCTGCCTCGGGGACCTCTACCTCGGCCCCTAACAGGTGGGGGAAAATAAGCTCCCTGTCCTTGGTTCGACCCTACGGAGTTGCCCTGACTCCTGGTAGTCCGCCTGGCGTCCATCTGATTAGAACCGCCTGCGAAACCAAGAGTTGGCATATCAGGTCGTATTCAAGCAGAGCTTACTAATGCCGCTTAATTTGGAAATTAAAAACGAAACATGCGCCTATTCTACTATCAGGCTACTAACATGCTTCCTAACAGGCTTTTCTTTTCCATAACTGAATAAAATAAACTACTAAAGCAATAAAGGCTTACTAAACCGTGAAACGAGCTAACTGCTGATGATGATTGTACATGTCGTGACGATCTTCGGAAGACAACCTGGCGGCTTTGATACCAAATTGTAACACCCTAACTAACATAGGCGTATTACGTGAGTTTTAAACATGCCGTGCAGCTCGTTGCTAATCAACGAGGTTTATGGAAAAACGTGGTTAATTAAAATTTTGATTTTTAATTAAACTTATAAAACAATATTACAATAGACTCGGGATCCCGATAATAAAATCATTTACAAAAAGATTTAACTGTTTAACTGATACACAAAATAAAGGTCATCTAACGACCAGTTACAAAAATCAGCCTCGCTGTCCCGATGATCGTACGCTCCAGGCCTAACCGCCCCGACATGTACAATCCTCACAAGCTCGCTCACAGTCCATAAGCCTTAGCCTTGCCTTTACCTACACATAAACATGAAACTGTGAGTCGACAGACTCAGTAAGAAAAGCATAATAATACTCATACATAATCCCAGTTATGATCACACGCCCATACCCCTGATCATAACCCTAACTGCCGTGTCCAACAGGACACAGAGTCCCGCTACTGCCGTGTCCAACACGATACAGAGTCCCGCTACTGCCGTGTCCAACACGATACAGAGCCACTACTGCCATGTCCAACATGGTACTGAGTTCTGAACGTTCATAGGGACGGTACTATTGACACGTAACAACCTGATCGGTCGAACCGGTCATACTCCGGCTGCTGGTCATACTCCAGCCTGTACCGACGTGTTACTATATCCTCCTGATCGGTCGAACCGGTCATACTCCGGCTGCTGGTCATACTCCAGCCTGTACCGACGGGATACGTCAATAGTACGGAACCACCAACCAAGTGCCAGCCTGATCGGTCGAACCGGTCATACTCCGGCTGCTGGTCATACTCCAGCCTGTACCGACGTGGCAGGGTTGGATGGTTCGAAGCCAACATACATAACTAATGTAATCTAACAGGCTTCCTACATGCACGCTAAACATGTAATCTACATATGCATACTGTTATACTAATCTTACCTGGATTCCGAATTCAGGTGTGCTGGTCAACCTGACTGGAACTTTAGCTGAGCTACGGACATGTGCTCCTAAACCATAAAAATCACAACACTATAAGTGACACGCTAAATCACTTCCCGGGGGCTTAAACTAGGAACTAAAAGTTTCCCTATCGATAAAAAGCATGGCAATACCCCCTAAAACATTAAAACAAGGAAAAACACGGGTTCTGAAAATTCTCCAACCGGCAGACCGGTTGCCCAACCGGAATTCCGGTTCTGGGAATTACTCGACCCTCATCCGGAATTCCAGTTGCACAACCGGAATTCCGGTTCCTCGCAGGAATTTTTCAAAAATTCCTAACTCAACCAAATCAAACCCAATTGATACCAAACCTTCCAGACCTGCTCTAAATACCCCAAAGAACATTTCCAAGGCATAAAAACAACCCAGAAACCTCAGATACAAAATTTGCCATTAAAGCTCAAGCTTTGAGTTCTAAACTCAAACTTGAGCAAATCCCTCAAACATGCATTCAAACCAGCTTAATTCTACTTAATTAAGCTTAATTAAGTCTCTGAAAACGATTAAAAACAATAGCAACATCACAGTAACAGATTCACAACATAACTTCAAAAATCACATTTTTGCAATGAAAAAGCTATAGCTTGCTCAACCTAATAATCATGCATCAAAACAACTTAAATAACCCTAATCTAACAAGCTTAAACCTCTGAAATTAACCTCAATTCACAACGGCAAGAACACAATAAAATCAAGCATGCATCATCACCTTTTCACACATTTTTTTCTATAATTATAAAAAGAAAAGTTTAGAAGCTTTACCAAGGATGAAGAACACTTAGAATGCAAGAAAAATAGCTTGAAATCAGAATTTCCTAGCCCTAAATCCACCCTTCAGCCGAGAGAGAAAGAGAGGAAAAGAGAGAGAGTTTTTGCAATTTTCTAACTTGTGATATTTTTTGTAAAATGAAGAAATGAAAATAAAAGCCACTTATCAACTTAATTCAGCCAGAAAATAATCAAATAAACATTTATTTTCCATTTCATAAAATCACAAAAGACAAAATACTAATGGGGCAAAAAGACCATTTTGCCCCTCCACCTTAAAACCACATAAATCATACTAAAGGGGTATTTTTGGGAAATTCTAAATTCCCGGCCATTCCCGACATTCCCAATGTCTAAAACTCGTCCCCAAACTACTAACGTACTAAATTGTGATTTCTACTGAGCCAAACGCCGAGTTCTAAAATACCGGGCACCGGAAATGCAAAACATGAAAACTACTGAATAACATAACCATGCATTTCTGAATTCCATAAATAACAGTATAATAAATTATTTAAAAAAACTATAAATAATTTCCATAATTAATCATAATTAACTGATAATTTCCAAATTAAACTAAGGGGGCTTTACATCTGATCTCTGTCACTGTCTTCGGTCTCGGCCAATCCCTGACGGATTCAATCTTCCCGGGATCCACCTTGATCCCATCTTTGCTCACAATGTGCCCTAGGAAGGACACCTGAGATAGCCAGAACTCACATTTCTTGAACTTGGCATAAAGCTTATGTTCTCGAAGCCGTTGCAGTACCATCTGAAGATGTAACTCATGCTCCTCTTCTGATTGAGAGTACACGAGGATGTCGTCGATAAACACAATCACACAGATATCGAGGAAATCCTTGAATACTCTATTCATCAGGTCCATGAATGCTGCAGGAGCATTGGTTAGTCCGAATGACATAACCAGAAATTCGTAATGTCCATACCTAGTGCGGAAAGCCGTCTTCGGAATGTCCTCCTCTCGGATTCTCAACTGATGATAACCCGAACGGAGATCAATCTTAGAAAAGACCGTCTTCCCCTGAAGCTGATCGAACAAATCATCGATCCTAGGTAATGGATATTTATTCTTCACCGTCAGCTTGTTCAATTCCCTGTAGTCGATGCACATCCTCATAGATCCATCCTTCTTCTTGACGAATAAAACCGGGGCTCCCCAGGGTGACACACTGGGCCGAATGAACCCTATGTCAAGCAACCCTTGGAGCTGAATCTTTAATTCCTTAAGTTCAGCTGGAGCCATTCTATACGGGGCTTTGGAAACCGGTTCCACCCCTGGTGCCAAGTCTATCACGAAATCAATCTCCCGCTGAGGTGGTAACCCTGGAAGTTCTTCGGGAAAAACATCCAAAAATTCCCGAACCACTTTGATGTCCTCTGGCCGAGTGGTATCTGGCCGAGTGGTGTCCACCACCACGGCCAGAAACCCTAAACAACCGCCGTGCAACAATTCTCTAGCTGACATAGCCGAGATCACCGGGATCCGAGATCCCTGAACTGAACCAACAAACACAAATGGTTCTTCACTTTCCGGTTGGAAGATCACCATCTTCTTTTTACAATCTATACTCGCCGAATATTTAGATAGGAAATCCATTCCTAAAATAACATCGAATTCGACTAGACTCATCTCTATCAGATCAGCACTTAACTCCCTACCATCTATCCTGATCGAGATAGACCTAATCCACCTATTGGAGATAACCAATTCTCCGCCAGGTAAAAGGGTTCCAAACCCTGATTCATATCTATCGTACGGTCTACCCAATTTACTAAAGACTCTGGCCGCCACATAAGAATGTGTAGCCCCAGAATCAAACAGCACTGAATATAGCGAGTTATTAATAGAAAGCTGACCTGTGACAACTGATGGGCTGGCATCTGCATCAGCCTGAGTGATAGCGAACACCCCAGGTCGGAGTGGGTATCGCTGGAGCTCTCGGTGCCTCTGATCGGAGCTGGGGACAGTCCCTCTTGAAGTGTCCGGGCATGCCACAGTGAAAGCATCCCTGACCTTTGCACTCACCCCGTTGGTGCCTCTTGCAACTAGGGCACTCGGGATAGGAGAATCGGGTCTCAGTACCACCAGGACGACTCCCTCTATTCTGGTTCCCCCGGAACCTCTTGTTCTGACTCGAGCCACCGAAAGCAGTGGGTGCTCTCTTCCTCTGATCAATGGCTGAACCGCTACTCCCCCTGCTAAAGCCTGATGCAGGAGGGGTAGGAGCCCCGCCACTCACCGGAGTACTAGCTGACTCCGACATACACCCAACTGCGCCCTCAGCTCGCAGTGCCTTCTCCACCATCTGAGCATAGGTGGTGCTGTCGTCCGTGGTGATCATCAAGTCATGCCTGATCTTGGCATTCAACCCGTCCAGATACTTCTCCTTCTTGCTGAAGTCGGTCGGCACAATTCCCGAGGCTAACCTCGCCAACCGATCAAACTGAGTAGTATACTCAGTGACGCTCATATTCTCACGCTGGGTCAGGTGAGCGAACTCTTTCCTCTTGGCGCTTCTGACCGCCTCGTTGTAGTACTTCGCGTTGAAGAGTTCTTGGAACCTTTCCCAGGTCATGGTGGTGACGTCATGGATCTGAGACACCATGTCCCACCAGACCAGAGCGTCCTCCTGGAACTGGAAAGTGGCACACACCACTCTGTCGTTACCGGTGACACCCATGAAGTTCAGGATCTTGGTAATCACCGTCAGCCACTGCTCGGCTTTCATCACGTCCGGACCTCCTAGGAAAATCGGAGGTGCTTGCTTCCGGAACCGTTCGTACAGGGGTTCCAATCTATTGGCCGCCACCACTATCTCGGCCTGGGCAGCAGGGGTAGGTGCCACTGGAACTATGGGCACAGGAACTGCAGGAGCACCCTGCTGTCTCAACCTCTGAATCTCGAGGTCTTGCTCTTCGATCCGGGCTTGCATTTCCGCAAACCATAACTCCCAATTCTGGGCTCCCTGATTGGCTGGGGGAGCCTGAGCAGCCTGTGGCGGGTTCTCATCACCCCGACCACGAGCCCTGCCTCGGGGACCTCTACCTCGGCCCCTAACAGGTGGGGGAAACTAAGCTCCCTGTCCTTGGTTCGACCCTACGGAGTTGCCCTGACTCCTGGTAGTCCGCCTGGCGTCCATCTGATTAGAACCGCCTGCGAAACCAAGAGTTGGCATATCAGGTCGTATTCAAGGAGAGCTTACTAATGCCGCTTAATTTGGAAATTAAAAACGAAACATGCACTTATTCTACTATCAGGCTACTAACATGCTTCCTAATAGGCTTTTCTTTTTCATAACTAAATAAAATAAACTACTAAAGCAATAAAGGCTTACGCTCCAGGCCTAACCGCCCCTGCATGTACAATCTTCACAAGCTCGCTCACGGTCCATCACCTTTAGCCTTGCCTTTACCTACACATAAACGTAAAACTGTGAGTCGACAGACTCAGTAAGAAAAGCATAATAATACTCATACATAATCCCAGTTATGATCAGACGCCCATACCCCTGATCATAACCCTAACTGCCGTGTCCAACACGATACTGAGTCCCGCTACTGCCGTGTCCAACACGGTACTGAGCCACTACTGCCATGTCCAACATGGTACTGAGTTTTGAACGTTCATAGGGATGGTACTATTGACACGTAACAACCTGATCGGTCGAACTGGTCATACTCCGGCTGCTGGTCATACTCCAGCCTGTACCGACGTGTTACTATATCCTCCTGATCGGTCGAACCGGTCATACTCCGGCTGCTGGTCCTACTCCAGCCTGTACCGACGGGATACGTCAATAGTACGGAACCACCAACCAAGTGTCAGCCTGATCGGTCGAACCGGTCATACTCCGGCTTCTGGTCATACTCCAGCCTGTACCGACGTGACAGGGTTGGATGGTTCGAAGCCAACATACAACTAATGTAATCTAACAGGCTTCCTACATGCTTGCTAAACATGTAATCTACATATGCATACTGTTATACTAATCTTACCTGGATTCCGAATTCAGGTGTGCCGGTCAACCTGACTGGAACTTTAGCTGAGCGGCGGATTACAGGCTCCTAAACCATAAAAATCACAACGCTATAAGTGACACGCTAAATCACTTCCCGGGGACTTAAACTAGGAACTAAAAGTTTCCCTATCGATAAAAAGCACGGCAATACCCCCTAAAACATAAAAACGAGGAAAACACGGGTTCTGAAAATTCCCCAACCGGTAGACCGGTTCTGCAACCGGAATTCCGGTTCTGGGAATTACTGGACCCTCATCCGGAATTCCGGTTGCACAACCGGAGTTCCGGTTCCTCGCAGGAATTTTTCAATAATTCCTAACTCAATCAAATCAAACCCAATTCATACCAAACCTTCCAGACCTGTTCTAAATACCCCAAAGAACATTTTCAAAGCATTAAAATAACCCAGAAATCACAGATACGAAAATTGCCATTAAAGCTCAAGCTTTGAGTTCTAAACTCAAACTTGAGCAAATCCCTCTAACATGCATTCAAATCTGATTAAATCTACTTAAATATGCATGATTAAGCTTCTGAAACCAACTAAAAATATCAACAACATCACAGCAACAGAATCTAACCAATTCTCTTTGAAAACCATAGTTTTAACATAGAAAAATCATAACTTTACTCAACCTAACTATCATGCTTCACAACAGTTCAAATCAACTCAAATAAACAAGCTTTAAACCTCAGAAATCAACAACAAAACACAGCAGCAACAACCTCAATTTATCATCCATGCATTACATCAATTTCATCAAAATTCAACAAATTAAAGAAGGAAAAACAAGAGCTAACCTAGCTTGTAATGGACCTTAAAAGGAGATGAATTCTCAATCAAAACTTCAAGGGAGAAGACCAATTCCTTGCTGCTCCAAGGTGGCCGAAATTGAGAGGAAAGAAAGAGAGAGTTTTGCAATTTTTCTATTTTCTAAATTTTGAATGAAAAATGAATAAAATGAAAGCTTTAACTATTAATCTATTTCAGCCAAATAATCAAATAAATAACATTTATTTTCAAATAATCAAGTCACTAAAAGACAAAACACTAATGGGGCAAAAAGACCATTTTGCCCCTCCACCTTAAAACCACATAAATCAAACTAAAGGTGTATTTTTGGGAAATTCTAAATTCCCGGCCATTCCCGACATTCTCAATGTCTAATAAACCGCCCCAAACGACTAACATACTAAGTTGTGATTTCTACTGAGCCAAACACCGAGTTCCAAAATACCGGGCACCGGAAATGCAAAATATGAAAACTACTGAATGACATAACCATGCATTTCTGAATTCCATAAATAACAGTATAATAAATTATTTAAATAGCTATGAATAATTTTTCATAATTAATCATGATTAACTGCTAATTCCCAAATTAAACTTAGCGGGCTTTACAAGCTGCTTGAGGGCTCACTTCACTCCATTCAATTATTTCTTGACAGTTTTGTTATACCTTGCATGGAGACCCTGTTTTGCTACTAGCAAGGCTTCACTCCACCTGTACTCTGTGTTTGGCTTGCGTGGACATGCCTCATCAGGTGGACAAAATTTGGGATATCAAGGCAGCCTTGGACAAACAAAAGAACTTTGAGGTTGATTTCTCAACCAAACTTAAAGAACCTAAGAAAGCTTTGGACGAATTTCAAAAGTAGGCCAACAAAGAGGTTGAAGAGGCCAAGGATATTGCTATAAAGGCTGAGAAAGAATTTGAAATGGCCAAGGCTGCAGTTGCGAAGGCTGAATCTTATGTTGAGGAGCTCAAAGAGAAGAATGTCCTTCTAGAGAAAGAACAAGTTGATTCTGAGGTGAAGCATCAGGAAGTTTTGAAGAATGTCGGCTGTCACCTTGTTTCATCTTCAGAGGATGAACAAGGGGCTTACTGGAAATAATGGAAGAGAGAGACAAGGTCAGTTTGTTGGAATATATTTTTCTAAGATCTAAATTTACTATGAAGTATGTTTGATTATATTCCATAATCTAACACCCTAAATATGAATTCCTAAAATAATGAAAATAAAGACATATAAAGTTTAGAAAAACTTACATTGGTGGTAGCAGAATGTTATGGCTCCTTCCGTTTAGATCTCTAACCCTTGTTCCTTTCTATCGTAGAGTAATAACAAGATCTAAACTTAGATCTCCTTGTAGTGTTTGATTCTTCACAATCTTCCACACTATGATTGAGTACTTGACTTGATATGAGTGGACATGTACTCTTTGCTATGGGTTTGAAAATTGATGAAGAAGAAGAGAAGGGATTTCGAAATAGCTATAGAAGGAGGCTCTTTTTTTTTTCTAGTTGTCTGACAAAGAATTAAAACTAGGTCATTAGAGTTCTCTCTTAGGTTATAAGAATGAGAGTCATCTTACTGCTTTTATAGTATTTTATCTAGGGTTAGGATTTAAATTATAAGGAATGAAAAAGATAGAATAATAGACAAATAATTAACAAGTGGCTAACCATAGTAAGTGGACCCCACTAGTTGCGATTTTGCCATTTTATTCAACAATTTATCTTTTCTTTCACTTATACCATATTTTCCAATTTTAACTCTATAAATGTCAAAACTATTTATTTAATAATTATAATTAATCATCAAATAAAATTTCCATTTAACTTATTTTTTAATTAGACCTTACAAAGTCTCTTACTTAACAAATAAACCCTAAAATCTCTTTTCATCACAATTAAGCCATATCTTAGTAAAAATTTATAATGAAGACATAGTCTAATTTAGAATTATAATTGATTAATTAATACTAATTATCTGAGTCTACATGTAGTATCATCTCAACTAGTGTTGGGACCATGGGCCTATAAATCAAGCTTTCAATAAGTAGTTCTAGAATTTACCAAGTAAATTCTCTAACTTATTATATCCTCCCAACTCTACTATAGATTTGGAATTGCACTCTTAATTATATAGAACGCTCGATATGTTCTGAGATATAGATACACTATTAATTATCTATTGTTATAATTGAAATAATTAACAATCCTCCATAGATGATCTACATCGAGTAGGGACAAATTTACTTTGTACCCTTCAATGTATTTTATTCTTAAAATACTTAGCTACCTATAAATGATATTTTAGTAAAGTAATATAATTACAAAAATGAGTTCTCCACCATTTATCTCTATAAAGCTAAGCTCGAAGGAAATCATCATTTCACTTCTATGCATTTATAGAAGCTATTGATTCTGTATCTATGATTGGTTCTCCCACTCAAATAAACTACCATATTCTTAATCTGTAAGTATTGGGAAGATCAAATTGGTCCACTTTAATGAACAAATCAAAGAACACAAATAATATAATTAACTATAACCTAACCATCTCAGGATTGAGATCACTGATCTAAGATCAACTAAGTGATATTGACTTAGATATTACAGTAAGTTTATCATATCTTATTCAAGTTCAATATCGGTCAAGTCTGATGTATAATAATACATCCAACCCAAGCTACTTTGCCAATGCCCTAGAAAGGTCTTATCTAAGGTGTAAGTAAACTATATTGTTGATTATCATATCAGTAGAAATCTTTTGTACTGATAAATCGTGGGACTTTATTTAATCACATAATCTTGATTACTTTACACTGTGTAGACAACACAATAATCATGAATAAAAATGTGATAAGGATTTAGATGAATTCATAAATCAAACAAATGATCATGAAATAAACATGTTAACCAAGTAATACATTAAACATGTAATAAAATAAATCTTTTTCTTTATTGATAAATGAATTTTCAAGATTACATTTAAATAAAGTTTTAATTAGAGCACAAAACCCAAAAAACTCGCACTTGCACTAACATAAAATAATCAGTTAATGTCAATTAATCCTAGATTCTCTCTGTGGTTTTCAAGTGCAGTCTCTGTCAAAGTCTTGGTGAATGGGTAGACTAGGTTGTCTTTAGTATCATCCTTTTCCACCTACACGTCACCTCTTGCAAGATATTGTCTCGTGATGTGGTATTTCCTCCATTGTGTTTACTCCTCTCGTGGCTTCGAGGCTCTTTACTGTTGGCTATAACACCAGTGTTGTCACAAAGTAACACTAGTTGTTTTCCATTCTTAGAACAACACCAAGTTCTATGAAGAACTTTCTTAGCCAAACCAGTTCCTTAGCAACTTCAACGATAGCTATATATTCAGCCTCCATGGTAGAGTCAAATATTGCAGATTGCTTGACACTTCTCCAAACAACTACTCCACCCCTAAGAGTGAATACCATCCCATTTGTAGACTTCTTGTCATAAAGATAAGCTTGGAAATCTAAGTCGGTATAGCCTACGGGATTTAGAGCACCACCCTTGTAGACTAACACACAATCCCTTACCTCTTTAAGTATTTCAGAATATGCTTAACTGTAGCCCAATATTCCTTTCTTCAATTCGACTGATACCTGCTCATAATTCTCATTGCATAGCAAACGGCTAGTCTAGTGCATAGCATAGCATACATAAGACTTACAAGTGCTCAGGCATAAGGAAATCTTCTCCTATCTTCTATCTCTTGGGGACCAATGGGACACTGTTCCTTAGATAGTCGCACTCCATGTCTAAAAGGCATAACTGCCCTTTTGGTTTTGTTCATTAAGAAATGCTCTAGCACCTTATCAATGTAAGCTGCTTGTGAGAAAGCAAGTGATCTGTTCTTCTGGTTTCTAATGATTCGAATTCTGTTGACCTTGAAAAGTGATCAATTGATAACGGGGTCGTGTAGATCTGATGCTTGCCAAGTGTGTGGACAAATAAGAATAAAAAGAAATAGACAATGAGATTTGTTATAGAGGTTCAACCCTCTTGTGATAGCGGGTAATGACCTAATCCCATTTTAGTTATATTAAACCGAGAGAATTACTATCCAGATCGCTATATGTGGGATCTGCTATAGTACCTTTAGGATTACAATGTATGAATCAATGTCTAGCAGAACTCAAGTGTTGGACAACCTAAGGTGTTGTACAGCCTCAGCTGGGCATGTGAGAGGATGAAGGAGAGAGAGAGAGAGAGAGAGAGAGAGAGAGAGAGAGAGAGAGAGAGAGAGAGAGAGATTCTGACACTTAGAGAGTCTGAAATTTCTAGCTTAGAGGCGGCTTATGCAACTTAAGTTTTCAGCTAGAGATTTAGGCCTTTATATAGGAAGCCTTAAACACTAGGTTTACAATTCAAATCCCTTAATAATAGCAAAGTTAGTTAGATATTTACAAAAAACAAAAATGTCCTTAGATTCTAGATATTATTTAGCCATTCTATTAGGCTTTTGGTGGCCAATTCGCAACCCACCTTTGATGTCCACGTGTAAGAGTTTCCTATGGGACCTCCAATGCAATCCTTGGCTAGCCAGGACTTTGTGCTTGCCAGGCTGGCCGACCATGACGCTGTCCCTGGGTTGGCTAGCCATGGGGCCGACCAGGGGTGGTTGGCTAGCTCCTAAAAGTGAGTTGGTCTATCACTTGGTCCTCGTTTAAATACCGAGGTCTTCATTCCAAACATCCGAATTTATTAGTCATGAAATCTGTTGAGTTCATTAATTATTTTAAATAATAGAATCAAATAGATGTGACTTATGGAGGATTCTAAATTAATCAATCTCCAAACAAAGTTTTGAATGAACACATATATTTAATATTGAGAATGTTAAATGATTAATTAGGCAATGTGAACCTGAAAGAAATAAAAGAATTAATAAATTAAATATATTAAAATCTAATTCTGTATTTTTATCCAATAATGATGTGATGCTCTCTGAGATCTGCAACTATATTATGCAGAGGGTCTCGTTCATATGACTTAGAATGAATAGTCCAATGAGATATAACGTCTATATGAGTTATGGAATAAGATACACTTACTTTTAGCGCAAGTGGAAGATTATTGGGATTTATGTCCTAAAAGCAAGTAATTAATAAATAGTATATTAGAGAATATATGAAATACAATTATAATTTAAATGATATATTAATTATAAGAGTATAATTACTAAATATCTAAAAATTCCTTATTCATATAGAGAATGTATAATCTTGTAAGGATGTACAAGAGAATTAAGATTATAAGATATGAATAAAATAAGTCGGTAGTGTATTAAAGTTTTGGGAATCTTTAATATAGAATTGCTAAGTACGGTTTACTATACACTATAATTTTTGTGTTTGCAATTTTAATTTAGATCACATATATAGATGGACATATAGTAAATGTACTGTGTATAATTAAATTATGCATGACTGAACTAATATGTAATAGACATCTTTCATTAACTTGTCGTTTACCAAGAAAAGAGTTATTCATATCACAAAGATGATCATTAGTAGATTAGCCTGAATCCTAAGTATACATGACCTCTTATTTGTGTTCATTGTATTTTTTGATTCGCTCGTTAAAATTTCTCAGAGAAGATGATTCTTACAATTTCTATTTTGGGAGATTAATAACATGAGTGGTTGAAAACATGTTACACAATTATGGAATCCAAGCTTTCCTAACTGATCGAATATTAGTTCTATTATAGTATTAATTCTAGGAGTGGTAACAGTTAGATCCAAATCTATAATAAGTTATAGATTAACTATTCACATTGAATTAATGGTACATAAAGAATGAAGAGATAATCAGAAGGGTAAAATAGTATTTTGACCAAATTTGACCAACTCTAATTATGAATTAATAATTAGAGGGTGAACTACTTATATTGATTATATCAATGTACTACATGTAAGAATTCTATAAATATAATTCTATATTGTCAAAGAGTGTAATTCTATATTTATAGTGGAGTAAAAATAGAATTAATAAACCAAATTATTCTATTGATGAGATTGATAATAATCTTAGGTTTATTGGAGCTTTAAAATATAGGTCCATGGTCCCTGAGTCACTTCTATACAATACTGTACAGGGAAAGATTTTATTTGATGAATGAATTTCGAGTGAGAATTAATTTCTTTGGGAAATAAATTCTTATGGGCAAAATAGTAATTTGTAAAATTATTATTTTGAAAAATTATAGTAATTATGCATTGTACAATTAATAGCATTTAAATATTTATTTTTATTAAATAAAACTATATTAATTAGTTAGATATAATATTATTCTTAAATAATATGAAAGAGAGAACTATATTACTTTAGAGACAATAATATTTATTTTTAATCCTCGTGAAATAAAAGATTAATGAAATTAATCAATTATTATTTATCGATAAAATGATAATAAATATTATTTATAGAAAATTAAGAAATTAATTTTGGACCTTAAAATATAGCTCGCACGTGCAGGCCAAATATACACGTGTAGGGTGACATATAAAGACCCATAATTAATTTCATTTAATTATTTTATTAATTTAAAATAATTAAAATTAAATTAAGTTAATTATTTTTTTAATTATTAATTAAATTAATTATATGATAATTGTTTAATTAAAGGATAATTATTAAAATAAAAGATCAACTGATATTTGATATTCAATTATTAGATATTATATATATATTTGAATTTGGATTCTAATTCAAATCAAATTAGATATTTACTTTTATTTTAAATATAGGATTAAAAGGCTTTATATTTAACACATATATAGGATATATAGTATCATAATGGAACAAGCAAGTGAATACCAGGAAAGGCATAACAAAGTTAGAAAAAAAAAATAGGAATTGAATTTTTTCACTCCTACTCTCTCTCTCTCTCTCTCTATATATATATATATATATATATATATATATCTCACGTCTGCATACCTGATACACAATTTTTACTTCAAGCGTACTGTATTGTTATAGTAAAGTTTTAATACTAAAAAGGTTGTCGAACCCATAGGGATTGATTATTAAATTTTACTAATTATTATACTTTTTAAATTTATACTTTAACTAGATAACACAAAGTAAATTATAATTAAGAAACAAATGATAAGATAAATAGAAAAATAAATAAACAAACAACGATTTTTAATCAGAAAGTAAAAACCTAGAGCATTAATTTTCCTATTTAAAACTATGAATCTCCAATTATCGATTATCCCAATTTATCCTATAATTTGTAGTTTCAAGAATCTTAATTTAACCTATTAGCCTCTCTTGAGCGATGATAGATTTAACTTAGAATAACTAACATGATATCTCTATTCAATGTTAATCAAATAAGCACTCATAAAGTAATATGATTCTCTTTAAATGAAACTCATAGAATTAGTGGAATCTCTCAATCTCACACTTTTCTTATGTCATTATTATACCCGAAATTCGGCTACCATTTCAGTGGAGGACACGTATCAAGATAAAGGGAATATGGATCGATGATATGACTTTTAATGGAATAACTCATTAATTACGTAAGTAATAGAGTATACTTGCGACTCGCTGACTATAAGGGCTTATGTGAGGGTAGGGTGTACAAACTGTTGTTTAGTATATTAACGAGAAACCATATGTCATTGGATGTATAAAGCGATGACATCAACTCTGTTACATCTGGGTAGACGATAGTGACGCATATCGACTGTGAAAACACTTAGCGTATACTGTACAAACTAAGTAAAACAGTCGAGTGAACCCAAGACCTAATAAGCGAGGCGCCTATCTCGCTATAGGAAGGCGCAATCCTGTAACTACCACCAATTAACTTCAGATTTCTTTCAGTAAGACTTATAATCTTGACGAGACAAACCGAATCAAAATGAGTCATTAAGTCTTCAGACAAAGAGGCAGTAAGGTGTAAATCATGGACCTCAGAAAGATAAGGGACAAAATTTCTAGGTCGCTATCAAGGTTATTGGAACCAAGTTCCTGTCGAGACATCCCAAAACGCTACAATTAAAGACGTATTTAAACACACGATCATTTTGACCCAATAAAAGCGGAAAAATCGTAACTGTGTGATTTTTGAATAATAACTGCATTTATACTACGTGATATGTAATCAAACCCCATGATTTCAGGGGAGAAACGTTGCAAAGATCACTGTCAACTTTGTAATTAACTGCCTGCTATGTGATTATAAATAATGGCAAGTTAGATCAAAAAAGGGACGAAAAAAATCATACAAAAAAGGCCCTAAAAAACTATCAGAATTCTAATAAGATTGACTGGTGGACTATGCAGAATTCTAACTGCAAAACTATGTACAGAATCCTTTGTGTTCATACTTTTTATTTCACAGCTTTTATTTTTCTGTGTGAGATTGTCACTGTTAGGCTCAAATTTAGTTAACAAAAATCTTCATTAACAGTCATGCAATTTTAAGTCTGATTTTTGATTACCTCTCTCAATTTTAAAACCTAAATTCTCTATACTAATTAATGGTGATCAAGCATTAAGAAGATGATAATTAGCACAAAATTGCATAAACAAATAACAAGAACAAATATGAGAATAATCTAAAAACTTAAATTCATAATCTAAAATAGTTCCATCAACACTCTAGAATGAGTGTTTGGTTTATAATCACAAACATAATAACAAAAATAATCATATTCATAATTAAATAACGAAGCAAAAGAATAAAGAAGAAGAAGAAAAGAACTCTAATGTTGATAGTTGTTACTAATTGCTTCAAGTCTCTTCTCTCTTGCTCTTTAATGTGTTTTCCAATCTCAAAGTTGCTTGTTTCTATCTCTCTAGTCTTCTCTCAATATGATTAGCATGTTTCTTTATATAGGTCAACAAAGATTGATCAATCCTCTTAGAATTAGGATTTATTTAAAAGAATAATAAGTGTTGCGCTTTAGCACCCATACCTTGCGCTATAGCGCCCAAGAGGAAAAATCCTAAATCCGTGCTAAAATTATCCTCTTTTTTCGTAAAAAATCTTTTTTTTTAGCCGGGCGATACGGTGCAGACACCTGACGCTATAGCGCACAACACCAAATTTTTCTACTTCGACCTTGCGTAGTAAATGATACATAACTTTTGTGTCCGGTCTCCAAATGAGATCATTTCACATGTTTTGGAAAGCTTGGAACGAGCTCCATCATTTTGGGTTTCATAAATTCTTCGAGAAAATGATAAAATCATTGTCAAAAATGGGCTCAAAGATCGCAATCCATCACAAAATGTCTTTTCGGCACAAACCTACACACTTGGAGAAAACACATCAAATCTATACAAAAATAACTACTAATCCATCTAATAATTGACTAAGAATGAGTGTACAAATGTGCACTCATAATTACCTATTCAGGTGTGTGTGAAATCAAAACTCTAACTCTATTCCAGTGTCTCATGAGTTGATTACATACTGTAATACTTAATTTATTCATCCAAATAAGATCTAATAGCTCATTCTATTCCTGAGTATTGAGGCTAGCTTGGAAGATCAATGTGAGGATTCTTCAACAAAATTCTTGGATTGAATGTTCGATAATTATATAAAAAAGAAACAAGCATACCCTGATAGGCTTCAAGAGGTATAATCTTTCTATAATGTCCCCGCTTCAAGCCTCCATTAGGCCCTTACACCCACGGAATGAATGATTCTTATACACGAGTAAGTCACTCTGGCTGCTTCGTGGACTGATGACTGATCCTACAGACTAACACGAGTGTTTCCAGCGTGCTTTGTCCTCACTCTCATGCTTCTTGGGAAAAAGCAGCTAGAGTCATGTACTCGTGTATAAGAGTCATTCATTCTCTGGGTATATCTGAACGGAAGGAATCATTATATGCCGTTGCACCCAATGTAAGGTTTACCAAACTTTATATGTGTTTATTTCATTGTTTTAGAATTCATATTAGGATGTTAATGAAACATACTTGTTAGTAAATCTAGATCCTGGTAAAATATATCCAACAACTGGCCTCAGAGCCATGGTAATGATTTACTGTAACGCCCTAATGCTAAGGCACGCTACAGTGCTTTTTCAATAATTGTGCAATCTTTGCTAATCAAAGAAATTTCTCGAAAAACGTGTCAAATTAAAACTTTTGCATTAAATACTAAACTTTGTAATTTAATAAAAAGTTTACAAGTGCCGGGATCCCGATTTTTAAAACTTTACAAACTTTACTTTTCAAGCATACATTTCAAAATATACAGATTTACAGGTCGCACAGCGACTTTCAAAATACAACTCCCAGATGTCCCGAGACCGAACACTCCAGGTCGCGCTGCTTTGACATGTACAATCTCACCCGAGCTCAGGTCCACTCCTGTTCAGTCTTCGCCTTTCCTTTACCTACACATGAAAGTAGAAACTGTGAGTCGATAGACTCAGTAAGAAATGCATATAACATATCACATAAATTCCGACCTGTAAATAGGCGCCCATACACCTATCTACAAGGCTTAACAGATGAGCAAGAACATTCTAACTGTTTGTGCTACTGACCATGATATCACTCCTACTAGCATTATAATCGTGCTGTAGGACCGGCACTATGTTTGTGCCGCTATGATAGTATCAATAGCATCCAAAAGTATGATTGGCCATGATATCACTCTTAACCAGTACGATGCCTGTACTGCTGAACCGACACAATGGTTGTGTCGCTATGATAGTACCAAAACATACTTTCCAGGGTGAATAACACTCTTAACCAGTACAATGCCTGTACTGCTGAACCGACACAATGGTTGTGTCGCTATGATATCACCCAAATACATACAAAGATACACACAGCATGCATATATATATATATCATACATATACATACACCCAGATATTTATATCACACGTTATATTCAGTTCTTACCTGTTTTCCGAATTCAAACGTGCTGGCCGACCTGAACGGAAATCTCGTGCTAGATGGATGCCCTAATCACATTTTGAAACCGGGTAAGTTACATGATTCAAAACCCTAATCCCGGGAAACCCAAAACCAAAACCCTAGGTTCTGCTATGCTCTTAATGGGTTATTCTAACTCTGGAAATGGGGAAACACCCATCCGAGGCATCGAAATGGCAAAAATTGAGAAAATGAAAGGCCCGGGGAACCCTGCCAAAACCGGCTAGCCGGTTTTTGTGGCCCTGCAAACCGGCTAGCCGGTTTGCACCAGTTTCCCCAAAGCATTTCATTCAATGCTCAATCTTCCACCAAATGCCATGAAACCTTCCAGAGTACCTAATTAGGGCATAAACAATAATTTCCAACCAGTAATTCACAGAACAAGCCATCAAAACCTAAGTTGCCATTAAAGCCCAAAGCTTTGAATTCAAAGCTCAAAGTTGCATAAAACTTACAATCAATCACTACACCAGCTGCTATGCACTAAAATTAACTCATACAAACCCTAGAATTCGAACTAAACAAACATCAAACCTTAACAGCTCCTATAACCCAAAGTCACCATTTCAAACTAAGCAAAACTTAAAAAAACTAAAGAGGGGTTCACTAGGGCTTACCTTAACTTGAATCTCCCAAAGTTTCCTTGCTGAAATCACCAAAAATCAGCAGCCCCCTCCCTTGTTCTTGCTGCCTTCGAAGAGAGAGAGAGAGAAGAAAGAACTTCTCTTTCAAAATGACCCTTTTTTTTTTTAATTTTCTTTTCTTTCTTTTTATTTTCTAAATTGAGGAAAAGGTTTTAATTAAAACCCTTTGCTGAAAGTTAAATGCTAGGTGTCAAATACCTAGGGCAGCCACCTATCTCCCATTTACTCAAATGACAAAAATGCCCTTAAAGTTATAACTTAGGTATTTCTAAAGCTAGGGGTAAAATGGTCAAATTCCATAACCCCGCTCAATCCCGATAATTATTTCCTTTAAAATGTTTCCCACCAAGAAATAAGGTTCTAAACTTACCCATATGATCAATCTAGCCATCCATCGCATTTTCCGTTGTCGCCGAACAAAAATTACAAAAATATTATATTCCACATATAAACTAAATAATACCCCTAGAATTTAATAAAATCTCCGAAATTGAGAAATTATAACTCTAATATTTATTTCTAAATATTGGGATCCACATTTAAATTTAATTCACAAATAATAATAAAATAATAAAAATTAGTGCTAATTGCCTTTACTAATCCAAATTATTAGAGTGGTCATTACAATTATCCCCCCGTTAAAAGGATTTCGTCCCCGAAATCTAACTTGAATAGCTCTGGATGTTGAGTCCTTATATCCGACTCAAATTCTCAGGTGGCTTCTTCCACCTTACTATTCCTCCAGAGCACCTTAACCAGTTCAATAGTCTTGTTTCGAAGAACTTTTTCCTTTTTATCCAAAATCTGTACAGGTTGTTTCTCATGGAATAAATCTGGTTACAGTTCAAGGGCTTCATAACTCAAGACATGAGTCGGGTCTGATACGTATTTCCTCAACATAGATATGTGAAATACGTCATGAACAGCCAATAACGCTGCTAGCCGATATGCTACCTGCCCGACCTCGAGTATCTGAAATGGCCCAATGAACCTAGGGTTTAACTTACCCTTCTTCCGGAAGCGTCTAATACCCTTCATTGGTGAAATCCGCAGGAAAACATGTTCCCCTGCCTCAAATTTAACATTTCTACGCTTCGGATCAGCATAACTTTTCTGCCTGCTTTGAGAAGCAAGCATCCGAGCCTTGATCTTATCAATAGCTTCATTGATCCTCTGTACTAATTCTGGACCCAGGTACTTCCTTTCTCCTGTCTCGTCCCAATGAATAGGAGAACGACATTTTCTACCATATAACATCCCATAGGGAGCCATCCCTATTGTACTTTGGTAGCTGTTGTTATAGGAGAATTCAATTAAAGGCAAGTAATTACTCCATGAACCCTCAAAGTCCATGACACAGGCTCGCAATAAGTCTTCCAAAATCTGAATAATTCTTTCTGAGAGACCATCAGTCTGAGGGTGAAAGGCTGTACTAAACTTTAACTTGGTACCCATAGCCTTCTGAAGACTCACCCAAAACTTCGACGTGAACTTTGGATCCCTGTCTGATACAATAGATTTAGGGGCTCCATGGAGACGAACTATCTCGTTCACATACAATTCAGCATATTGATCCACTGAATATGTAACTTTCACTGGTAAAAAGTGAGCTGACTTTGTGAATCTGTCCACGATAACCCAAACAGAATCATACATTCCTGTAGTTCTAGGCAAACCAGTTACAAAGTCCATTGCAATGTCCTCCCACTTCCATTCTGGAAGGACTAAAGGCTGTAATAACCCTGCCGGCCTCTGATGTTCAGCCTTAATCCGCTGGCAGGTTAAACACTTGGACACGTAGTCCACCACATTTCTTTTCATCCCATACCACCAGAAGTAGGGTTTCAAATCCTGATACATTTTGGTGGTTCCCGGATGCAATGAATAAGGCGTGGTGTGAGCTTCATCAAGTATCTCTTTCTTAAGCTCACCCATACTAGGAACACAAACTCGAGCTTTATATAGCAACATTCCACCGCTCGAGACTGAAAAGCCTCTAGGTCGACCAGCCACTACTTCATCTCGAACTTTAACTAGCTCGGGATCTTCCAGTTGTGCCTTTCTGATTCTCTCCAACAGATCAGATTGGAGGGTTAAATTATGTAACTTCCCGACTACGAACTCAATTCCTACACTAACCATTTCCGAGGCTAGTTGAGGGGCTATCATAACCGTAGTACACACTTGTCCGGGACCTTTTCTGCTTAGAGCATCGGCTACAACATTGGCTTTCCTGGGGTGATACAGTATTTCACAATCGTAATCTTTAACTAACTCCAACCACCTTCTCTGCCTCATATTCAAATCTTTCTGGGTGAAAAAGTATTTAAGATTCTTATGATCAGTATAAATCTCACACTTTTCACCGTAAAAATAATGTCGCCAAATCTTTAGAGCAAAAACCACAGCAGCGAGCTCTAAATCATGAGTTGGATAACGCTGCTCATAATCTTTCAGTTGACGAGAGGCAAAGGTTAAAACTCTGTCAGCTTGCATTAGCACACATCCCAGACCCTATCTGGACGCATCAAATTAAACCACAAATTTCTCTTGATCTGATGGCAAAGCTAACACCGGAGCTGTTATCAAACGTTACTTCAACTCCTGAAAGCTTGTTTCACACTTATCTGACCACACAAATCTCTGATTTTTCTTGGTCAATTCGGTTAGGGGCATAGAAAGTTTAGAAAATCCTTCGACGAAACGTCGATAATACCCTGCTAACCTGAGAAAACTTCGAACTTCCGTCACAGATTTGGGCCTCGGCCAGTTCTTCACCGATTCTATCTTATTTGGATCAACCATAATTCCATTCTTCCCAACAATATGACCCAGGAAGGACACCTCAGACAACCAGAATTCGCACTTTTGAACTTGGCATACAGCTTGTGATCCCTAAGTCGCTGTAACACCATTCGAAGATGATGCTCGTGCTCCTCTTCTGACCGAGAGTATACAAGAATGTCATCGATAAACACTATAACGCAGTTATCAAGGAAATCCTTGAATACTCTATTCATAAGATCCATAAAGGCCGCAGGAGCATTAGTCAATCCGAATGACATTACCAGAAACTCATAGTGCCCATATCTGGTTCTAAAAGCAGTCTTCGGTATGTCCTCCTCCCGAATTCTGAGTTGGTGATAACCCGACCGTAAATCATTCTTTGAAAACACAGTCTTTCCCTGAAGCTGATCGAACAAATCGTCGATTCTGGGCAACGGGTACTTATTCTTAATCGTCAGCTTGTTAAGTTCCCGATAATCAATACACATTCTGAGGGAACCATCTTTCTTTTTCACAAAGAGAACCGGAGCTCCCCAGGGCGATACACTGGGTCGAATAAACCCAATGTCCAGCATCCCCTGAAGTTGCAACTTAAGCTCCTTGAGTTCTGCTGGAGCCATCCTATATGGAGCTTTAGAAACAGGTTCGACTCCAGGTGCCAAATCAATAACAAAATCAATCTCTCGCTGTGGCGGCAATCCCGGCAACTCCTCGGGAAACACATCAAGAAAATCTTTCACTACCCGGACTACCTCAGGCCCAAATGTTTCAGGTCTGCTGAAGTCAAATACCACCGCTAGAAATCCTACACAACCATTGCATAGTAAATCCCTAGCTCTCAGCACAGAAATAACCGAGATCCGAGACCCCTGAACCGATCCAACATAAACAAATGGATCTTCACCTTCCGGCTGAAAAATCACCATTTTACGCCTACAATCTATACTGGCCGAATACTTGGATAAAAAATCCATTCCCAGTATAATATCAAACTCAGTTAGTTCCAGTTCTATACGATCAACGCTCAACTCCCTATGTTTGATCCTAACTGGCATAGACCTAATACGCCTATTGGAGACCACCAACTCCCCACTAGGCACTCGGGTTCCAAACCCTCTTTCTAAAATATCCCAAGGCCTACCCAAAAATGAATTATTCTCATAGCTACATATGAACATGTAGCTTCCTAATCAAATAACACAATATAAAAGAAGTCGTTTACAAGGAACTGACCTGCCACTACAGAAGGGCCTACTGCATCATCAGTTTGAGCATTAGCATTCACCGGGGTAGGAACAAATACCGCTTTCTGCTCTTGTTCTTCTTTCTCCACCTGTGGGCAATCTTTCTTAAAATGCCCAACCTTGCCACATTGAAAACATACCTTTCGGTTGCATTCTCCGGGATGATGTTTCATGCAACGTGGGCACTCAGGGTAAGAATAACCCTGACGTCCTCCCTTGCCTTGAAACCTTCGGAACCGCTTGTTCTGTCTTAAACCCACCACTGATGACGTAGGTTTCCTCTTTTGCTCAATCATGGAGCTCCTACCACTTTCACCATAATCTGGATTCAGGCAGGTAATATTCTGACCCTCTGCCATAATCTCCTGAGGTCTCATAATAATTTCCTCAGGGCTTTCAGTCCAAGAAGTATTCTCCACATTTGAACCTCCCTGAAAGTCTGAAGGTTCTTGGATCCGAATCTTTCCATGTAATGGTTCCAGAGTACTAGCCATTCCATGCTTCGCGGGTAATACCGAATCAAAAATGATTGGCATATGCGGTAAAGTTACTACAGGAGACCTTTGCTGTTTCAACCTCTGAATCTCTTCTTCATGTCGTTGAATCACAGCTTCCATTTTTGCAAACCTTTGCTCCAAATCCAACGGAGCCTGTGACGGATAACCATCACTCCCGTCGGAAGTCCTCCAAGGGATTTCACCTTGGTTACGGGGAAAACTTGGACTCCATTCTCTCCAACCGTTACTAGCCCTGGCCACTTTACTCTGACTCTCCAAATAGCACCAGGTGTCCATTTTATAAGACTAACCTGTCAGTTAGTAAGTCAGTCTGGTCAGGCAACGACCTATTTACATACTTACTACCGCACTTATAGATTTTAAGGCAATGCACTTAACATAAATAATTATAATCTAATATGCTTCCTAACATGCTTTCACATTCGTAACTTTTAAAAAGAAATTACTAAACAAGTACGGGCTTACTGAACCGTGAACCGAGCTTTCTCTGATGAAGATTGTACATATCTTAGCAAGCTTCGGTAGACAAACCTGGCGGCTCTGATACCAAAATTGTAACGCCCTAATGCTAAGGCACGCTACAGTGCTTTTTCAATAATTGTGCAATCTTTGCTAATCAAAGAAATTTCTCGAAAAACGTGTCAAATTAAAACTTTTGCATTAAATACTAAACTTTGTAATTTAATAAAAAGTTTACAAGTGCCGGGATCCCGATTTTTAAAACTTTACAAACTTTACTTTTCAAGCATACATTTCAAAATATACAGATTTACAGGTCGCACAGCGACTTTCAAAATACAACTCCCAGATGTCCCGAGACCGAACACTCCAGGTCGCGCTGCTTTGACATGTACAATCTCACCCGAGCTCAGGTCCACTCCTGTTCAGCCTTCGCCTTTCCTTTACCTACACATGAAAGTAGAAACTGTGAGTCGATAGACTCAGTAAGAAATGCATATAACATATCACATAAATTCCGACCTGTAAATAGGCGCCCATACACCTATCTACAAGGCTTAACAGATGAGCAAGAACATTCTAACTGTTTGTGCTACTGACCATGATATCACTCCTACTAGCATTATAATCGTGCTGTAGGACCGGCACTATGTTTGTGCCGCTATGATAGTATCAATAGCATCCAAAAGTATGATTGGCCATGATATCACTCTTAACCAGTACGATGCCTGTACTGCTGAACCGACACAATGGTTGTGTCGCTATGATAGTACCAAAACATACTTTCCAGGGTGAATAACACTCTTAACCAGTACAATGCCTGTACTGCTGAACCGACACAATGGTTGTGTCGCTATGATATCACCCAAATACATACAAAGATACACACAGCATGCATATATATATATATCATACATATACATACACCCAGATATTTATATCACACGTTATATTCAGTTCTTACCTGTTTTCCGAATTCAAACGTGCTGGCCGACCTGAACGGAAATCTCGTGCTAGATGGATGCCCTAATCACATTTTGAAACCGGGTAAGTTACATGATTCAAAACCCTAATCCCGGGAAACCCAAAACCAAAACCCTAGGTTCTGCTATGCTCTTAATGGGTTATTCTAACTCTGGAAATGGGGAAACACCCATCCGAGGCATCGAAATGGCAAAAATTGAGAAAATGAAAGGCCCGGGGAACCCTGCCAAAACCGGCTAGCCGGTTTTTGTGGCCCTGCAAACCGGCTAGCCGGTTTGCACCAGTTTCCCCAAAGCATTTCATTCAATGCTCAATCTTCCACCAAATGCCATGAAACCTTCCAGAGTACCTAATTAGGGCATAAACAATAATTTCCAACCAGTAATTCACAGAACAAGCCATCAAAACCTAAGTTGCCATTAAAGCCCAAAGCTTTGAATTCAAAGCTCAAAGTTGCATAAAACTTACAATCAATCACTACACCAGCTGCTATGCACTAAAATTAACTCATACAAACCCTAGAAATCGAACTAAACAAACATCAAACCTTAACAGCTCCTATAACCCAAAGTCACCATTTCAAACTAAGCAAAACTTAAAAAAACTAAAGAGGGGTTCACTAGGGCTTACCTTAACTTGAATCTCCCAAAGTTTCCTTGCTGAAATCACCAAAAATCAGCAGCCCCCTCCCTTGTTCTTGCTGCCTTCGAAGAGAGAGAGAGAGAAGAAAGAACTTCTCTTTCAAAATGACCCTTTTTTTTTTAATTTTCTTTTCTTTCTTTTTATTTTCTAAATTGAGGAAAAGGTTTTAATTAAAACCCTTTGCTGAAAGTTAAATGCTAGGTGTCAAATACCTAGGGCAGCCACCTATCTCCCATTTACTCAAATGACAAAAATGCCCTTAAAGTTATAACTTAGGTATTTCTAAAGCTAGGGGTAAAATGGTCAAATTCCATAACCCCGCTCAATCCCGATAATTATTTCCTTTAAAATGTTTCCCACCAAGAAATAAGGTTCTAAACTTACCCATATGATCAATCTAGCCATCCATCGCATTTTCCGTTGTCGCCGAACAAAAATTACAAAAATATTATATTCCACATATAAACTAAATAATACCCCTAGAATTTAATAAAATCTCCGAAATTGAGAAATTATAACTCTAATATTTATTTCTAAATATTGGGATCCACATTTAAATTTAATTCACAAATAATAATAAAATAATAAAAATTAGTGCTAATTGCCTTTACTAATCCAAATTATTAGAGTGGTCATTACATTTACTTTCATGAAATATGAATTAAAACGATGTTATATGTTGATTTGGATGGTTTCATGTGGTTTATGTGCTTATTTGATGATAATTTAGAAATCGCAATATATGTTACAGAAACATTTTTTATTTCGATCTGGAATTATTTTTTCTGGAAAGTAGACAAAAGATAATAAATTTAGGCTTTTACAGAACCTAATTTGGATTTTTTGTGAATTAGTTATGTTTTTTTGAAGTTGAACAAAAATATTAGGATTTGAATGCACACGCGCGCGCGGACGCTGGGACAGCACCCCTGTCTGAAGGGCAGCTCGCGCCCACGTCCCTTGGTCAAATGAGGCTGCTTGCAGCCTCTTTCCTAGGCCAAAATCATACTTTCGCGCGCGCAGGGGTATGCATGTGCCTCAAACTTGTTTTCGTCATAACTTTTGATTCAAAAATTGTTTTTCATTGAAACAAAAGCCAATTTTTGGTAGAATTTTGTGTAGAATCTGAATTTTCAATTAAAATCTAATTATCAGAATAAAATTAATTTTTTAATTGATTAAAATTAGTTTTTGATATTTGTAGGCTTTGAATTTTGAAAATTTGATTTCTCACAAAGGAGCCTTATGGTTAATTTTTGAAATGTTAGACTATTTTATTTATTTTAATTATAAGATAAGATATTATTTTTTATTAAATTTGAATGATCTTACTTTGATATTAGAATATTATCTTTTAAAATAATCTTGTTCAAATTTCAAAGTTTGGTAACCATATCATATTTTTTTTTTTCAAATTTGTTATTTTTTGAAATATATTTTATTAATTAAAATTATAAGATTAGGAATATGTTAGGTTTAACATTTTATCTTATGAGACATTTATTTTATTAAAATTATATTTTGGTAAAAATAACATGAAGATTTGAAAAATTTGTTAGTTCAGCTTGAATAGATATTTTAGGGTTTCAAACCATAAATTTTTCAAACTTATTATTCTATTTTTTTTTAACCATATAAAATATCTTATTTTTCAATTAGTTTATTTATGTAATATTTAAATTTATTAAATTATAAGACTTAGAATATAATAATGAAATATCTAAATTTAAAATTCAAGATATTTTATTATATTATATTATTAGAAATTTTAAATAAATTTAAATATTGAATAAACTTGATATTTGAAAAATTGGTTAGA
This sequence comes from Cannabis sativa, assembly GCF_029168945.1. NCBI lineage: Eukaryota > Viridiplantae > Streptophyta > Magnoliopsida > Rosales > Cannabaceae > Cannabis > Cannabis sativa. Next base: position 49,245,845 of record NC_083602.1, on the reverse strand, counting down.
TATTTTTGATTTTTTGTTAGAATTTAAGAAATTTAGGAGTTTGTTGAATTTTGAATTTTTTTCAAATATTCTCTAACAACCTAAATTTGAATTCTAGTTAAGATATTTATTTTTAAAATTTAATTTTATTTTAAATTTTAAAATTGAGATATTTTAGCTTACTTTCAAGATATTCCAGATCAGTTATTATTGTTTGTATTGTTTGATTATATTATTATGTATTCAAAATTTTTTTTACAAATATTATTTATTTGATCTAAATTGCTATGATTAACTTGTTGACAGATCCAATGATCTGATTTTAATCATAGTCCAATTGTCAATAGATCTTATAAATAATTTGTAACATGTAAATTTTGAAATTTCTTTCATCTGTGTAAACCTAGTAACATGATAGGGCCCATCCAAATCATTTGACCTGTGTGAGCCTATATGTTTGCTATTGGGCTTAGATGAATATAGGAAGCCCATTTAAGTTTTACTAAGTAAATGGACTAGGTTGCTAAAATAAATTCTGACATAAGTAAATATATTTAGGCCCAATTAGATTTCGGCTTATTCAATGAATAACAATTATTTATTTAAAGGTTAAATTCCTCTCTTTTGGTCCTTGTGTGAGAGTTGGGGGCCAATAGAAGTGGGTACGACATACTGAACCCAGCTTCCCCTCACATGAACTACCCCAATTTTGAAGGCCCATTTGCCTTATTTAAATAATTGTATTAGGTTAATTATATTAGTCTAACCTAATTAAAATTGAATTAGCAACATAATTAACTTTTAAAATATATGAAATTTAATTTTTCATTTAATATTTTAAAGTTAATTTTAGAAAAACACTTAGTAAATGAAATTATTCTAGATAGTTATTTCTAGAACTAGTTATTTTTCCTAATATTTAATTAGGAGAATATCATAGATTGTGAAATTAATTGTCTAATAATTAATTTTGGTACAATCTAAGTTAAGTATATTTTTCCAAGTATTAAACTAGAATTAATAATTAAGTCTCCTCTATACTTAATTATTTATTTCTTGAATTTAATACATTTAATTAAATTGAAAATTTCAATATCTAAGTTGATTTTCAGCATGATACTTAAATATTGTTATTTTGATGTTATATTTTAAGTTTTAAATCTTATTTCATAATAACTTAAATTTGAATAATTTTCAAAATATATTTTATTTTATTTTATTAATCTTTTTCCCACAATTTCGAAATTGCATTTCTTAAATGCAGAAATTTCGAATTTTATTTGAAAAATAGATTAAAGTTGTAAATTATTTATTTTAATTTTGGACCAACTTAAATCAATGATTTTTTCATTTAATGATTAATTAAAATAAATGAAGTAAAATATATTTAATTAGCAAATGAATTAATTAGTCAATGAAAGTTTAGATAGATATTATCTGTTTTGCTTGAAGTATTTTTCTAGTGTATTTAATTAAATAGAAAATTAATATTTAAGTTGATTTTCATCATGATACTTAAATATTTAAAATTTTTCTTATATATTTAATTAAATAGGAAAATTATATTTTTTTTGTCGTAAATTAATTTTATTAATTAATTTTGGGCCAACATTAAATTGGAATAATTTTTTCCAGGATTTATTTTTATTTTATTTTAACAAGAAATTTCGAAAATTGTATTCTTAAATACTTTAATTTTTCGAAATGCAATATATATTTATAGAAAATTAAATTTGAGTTGTAAATTAATTTAAATTAATTTTGTAACAACTTAAATTGAATATTTTTCTAAATATTTATTGGAAATTATTACTAAGATGGAAATAATTCATTTTATTTTCATATCCATCTAAGTATAATTTATAAATATTAAATTAAAATTTATATTTAGAATTTTTCATTCTAAATTGGAAATTTTAATTAAATAAATATATATTTAAAATAAATTGATATAAATAAATATTAGAAGAAAATACATTTTTTTTAAAAATAATGAGCTTTATTATTATTAGGACATTCGATCTCCATTGTTGGTCTTACAATAGTTAAATGTTTTCAATATAATCTCGAGACGCTAGACTTCGTCCCCTTTATGGATGGTTATTCGTTGAACGCATTTAACACCGTAAGATCTCATTTGATAAGTGTTTTGTAAGTTTTCATCTCTATTAGACTCTCCCTTACAGTGACTACTTAGAGATAAACTTATAAAACATGAAACAATGGTGGAAGCTCATAAAATGAGAATAACCTTGACTCTCGCCTACCGGGACAACGTTAGATTCTTATTTTTATCGAATAAAAGGTTGCTAGAATGGTTTGCATTTTAGATGAGCTGACAACTCTATTCAATGAATGATACTTTGACTCTCGCCTACCGGGACACTGTTGGGTTTTATGCCCTAAATAAAACTCTTTACAATCTGATTAGTTATCAATATAAGAAATTTGAAGTGATTTACGTTTGCATGAATTTTACATGCTAATGGTTTAATATGTTTATTACATTTACACACAAAATCAGTTAAATCCAGATCATATGTTTATTCACAATTACAGTATCGTCAACACAGTGGAATGTGATTGTGATCATATGAATCAAAAGACCAAGTCCCTGTTTCATCAGTGTTTTTGATTTACACTAATGTGATAATCAGCGATGATGTGTACTTACACTTGGAGTAAGTGTTATGTTCTTTCCAGGACATTAGTAAAGTATACTAGTTTCGAATGTATGGAGTATACATTGGACTGGACCGATATTACAACTTAGTTAAGATATTACAAACTTACCGTTATATCTTTCACAGTCAATATCAATAGTTGATCTTAAGATTAAAAGAATCTAAATCCTGATATGTTTGGGCTCAACTCAGGAGTACTATTCATGTTCTGTGATTTATTAGTTGAGCCTACTTTTGGTTCAGGGTGATACGTATATTTTGGGAACATGATAGTATGATTAAGTGGGAGTGCTGAACATAAATATGGAATCCATAGCTTCTACTGGTGTATAGAAGTCAAGTGATGATTCCCTTCGAGCTTAGCTAAATAGAAGTAAATGGATGAGCTCTTGTTTAAGTGACTAATTCTTAGATCACTAAACATCATTTACAGGTAGCTAAGTGTTTTAAGGGGCAAAATACATTGAGAGGTGAGAACGGTAAAATTATCCCATCTCGATGTAAATCATCTATATAGAGGATCTTTGATCACAATAAGATTATAACAATGGTTAAATGAGATAGCATATCTATATCGTGGAACATATAATATGCTCTAGATAAGTCTGAGAGTGCAATTCTAAGTTCTAAGAGTGGATTCAACGAAGAATTAATAAGTATGAATTTACTTAGTAAATTCGGTTCACTTATTGGAAGCTCAGCATATAGATCCATGGTCCCCATTCTAGTTGAGAACATACTGCTTGTAAGACTCAATAATTGATTTGTGATTAATCAATTATAATTCTAAAGTTAGACTATGTCTAATTTATGAATTTTCACTAAGCAGGGGCGAAATTGTAAAGAAAAGAGATTCTAGGTTTATTTATTAATTAATAGACTTTATATGTCAAATGAATAATTAAATTAAATGACAATATTATTTAATAATCTATTTTAGTTATTAAATAATTAGTTTTGGCATTTAAATGGTTAGAATTGTAAAATTGGCGTTTTTGAGAAAATAGAAATAAAATTTGTGAAAACTGCAAAACCAAGTAAGGCCCATTATATACACCATGGCCGGCCACTTAAAGTGGTTTTTCAAATTGATATTTTCAATATTTTAATGCCAAATAATTCCTAACCTAAACCTAGTAGTTGCCTATAAATAGAAAGTGATGGCTCAGTCAAATCACATGCTTTCACAACATCTTCTGACAGAAAATTCTCTCTTCAGAAAAACTGAGCCTTCCCTTTCTCTTCTTTGGCTGAAATCATTCCCTCTCTTTTCCACTTCATAAATTTCGAACCTTAGTGATAGAGTAAGTGCCCACACACAGCAAGTGGTAACTCAATCATAGATTGGAAGACTGTGAAGGATCACACTCAAAGAGAAGGACATTCGGGCTCAGATCTTGATAATACTCTGCGACAGAAAGGATACAAGGGTTAGAGATCTGAGTGGAAGGAGACATTAATTCTGCTGCATCAATGTAGGGTTTTCTTATCTTTATATGTGTTTATTTTATCGTTTAAGAAAGTTTATATTTAGGGTGTTAAACAACATACTTGTGAGTAGATCTAAGATCCTGGTAAAATAAATTCCAACAACTGGCCTCAGAGCTATGGTAATTGATTTGCTTGCAAGAAATTTGGACTTTAAAACGATTGTTTGTTATTTGGATGGTTTCATGTTGTATTGAGTGTTATTTGATGATTGATTGATGTTTGTGAATTTTCGTGAAAAATAATTGAAATTTTGTTTCTAGAATTATTTTATTGGATAGTATGGAAAACATTAAGCAAGTTACTTTTTTACAGAACTCAATTTCGATTTAATTTGAATTAGTTAAGATTTTTTGAAGTTTCGAAAAAATTCAGGGTCGTGCAACAGGGACACGCGCGCGGACAGTACGCATTCAGACAAGCTGCTCAACGAATGCCTGTCTGAAGCCCCCATCCGCGCACGCGCTGAGTTTTCTCGGCTGTGCACCTCTTGGAGCGCGCGCAGACAGTATGCTCAGCATACAGTCCGTACAGCTCGCATTTTGTTCATTTTTCTTCGATTTTTCATGCTTGTTCATTGATTTAACTTCCGATTTTTTGTGTAGTTTTGTATTTAGACATTTACTATTCCTATTTCAATTCTAAATATCATAATTAAATTAATTAATATTTTTTAAAAAATTTAATTCATGATATTAGTGTAATTTGAATTTAAAAATAGTAAATATCTATCTTTTTGCTTAATTATCTATCTTATTTTTAAATTTGATTACATCTTATCTTATTTTTAAATCTAAGGTCAGATATTAAATTTTTTAAATTAAGTATTTTTTTTAAATAATTTGACCTTATTTAAATTTAAAATAAGATAACTATAATCATGATATTTTAAATAGATGTAAGATATTTTGCTAATTTTTAAATTTTGTCATTTTATTTATTTAAACTAAATCATAAAATCTAAAAAATATATTTATTTATCTTTTTTAATTTTTATTTATAAAATAACATTTAATTTTTAAAAGTAGTTAGCAAATTTTGAAATGATATTTAGGTTAGTTGAAATCTAATTTTTCAAAATTGTAAGTTTAATTTTAAATATTATTATATTATTAATTTCGAAAGTAAATATTTTTTAAAATTCGAAAATTAAATTTTTTTTTATCATTTAATTATTTTTTGAAATTTAATTATTTAAAATTAAATAAATCCTACATCCAACTATCCAGCTAACCTTGTTGCAGGAGTATGTGTTTTAGCTTGTTTGTAAGTTTTTAAAACCTATTATTGCTTGATTGCAAATAGCCATGGTTAACTTGTTGACAGATCCAATGATCTGATTTTAACTCATGGCTCCCTTGGTCAAGTAAATAATTTGTCACATGTATACTTTACAATCTTCTTTCATCTGTGTATGACCTAGCAACATGATAGGATCCATCCAAATGTGTGCCTGTGTGAGCCTATATGTTTATTTTATTATATAGATGCATATAGGTTGTTGCTAAATAAAATGTCACACCCTGATAGATTTTATTTAGGTCCATTTAGTTATTGGACCTATTCAATTAATAACAGTTATTTATTTTAAGGTTAAATTCCTCTCTTTTGGGCCTTGTGTGAGAGTTGGGAGCCATAGAAGTGGGTACGACATACTGAACCCAGCACCCCCTCACATGAAGTACTCCAATTGTGAAGGCCCATTTGCCTGATTTGAATAACTGTGCTAGGTTAATTAAATTAGTTTAACCTAATAAAATTGAATTAGCAACATAATTAACTTTTAAAATATATGAAATTTATTTTCATTTTAATATTTTAAAGTTAATTTTAAGAAAAACACTTTTAGTTTTAGATATTCTTTCTAGACAAACTATTTGTATTTTTCTTGTATTTAATTAAATAAAGAATTTTAACTAACTAGATTCTTTCTCGAGCTTATTTAATTAAATATTCCTATTTAAGTTATAAATTAGTTATTTTAACTGATTTTTTAATATCTAACTTAAATTTGAATATTTTATTTAAATTTAAAATTAAGTTGAGGAATTCTAGGCATTAGTTATTAAAGATTCTTAAGATATTTTTTAAGTTAGTTTTAAACTTAAAATAGAATATTTCTCAAATTAAGTGGTTATACCTTAATTTTTTGATATTTAATTAAATCTAAATTTGAAAATATTTAAGTTATAGATTTTTTCTATACAACTTAAATTAGATAATTTTCAAATTTTTGTTGAAAAGATACTTAGTCAAATAAGATATTTTCCAGATAGTTATTTGTAGACTACTTATTATTTCTAATATTTAAATAGGAAAATATTATACATTGTGAAATTAATTATTTAAATAATTAATTTTGGTACAATTTTATTTAAGTATATTTTTTCCTAGTATTAAACTAGAGATAATAATTAAGCTTTCTCTACACTTAACTATTTATTTCTTGAATTTAATACATTTAATTAAATTGAAAAGTCAAATATCTAAGTTGATTTTCATCATGATACTTAAATATTTATTTTTCATGACACTTAATTAAATAGAAAATTATTTTTAGGTTGAAATTTAATTTTTCAACATAAATTTAAATAATTTTCAAAATATTATTTTTTTTATTTTATTAATCAATTTCGAAATTGCATTTTATTTATGCAAGATGATTTTGAATTTATCTTGAAAAATTGATTAAGTTGTAAATTAATTATTTATTTTAATTAATTCTTGGACCAACTTAAATCAATGATTTTTTCATTTATTGATTAATTTAAAATAAATGAATTAAATTATATTATTAGAAATTTAATTAATTAGTCAAAGGAAAATCTAGATAGGTCATATTTTTGCTTGAAGTATTTTTTCTAAGTATTTATTATTTAAGTATTTTCGAAAAATAGAATAATTTTATACTTTATTTTTCAAAATACAATAAATATATTCTTATGAAAATTTATTTTAAGTTGCTAATTAATTTAAATTAATACTACTTAAATTAATTTTTCTTAATATTTATACTTCAAAAATTACTACTAAGATGGAAATAATTCATTTTATTTCAATCACCATCTAAGTATAATTTTATAAATATTAAATTAAATTCTAATTTAGAATTTTTTATTCTAAATTCGAATTTAATGAATATATTTTATTAGAACAATAAAGAAAATACATTTTAAGCAATGAGCTTTATTATTATTAAGATATTCGATCTCCATTGTTGGTTTTACATCGCGTTTGTTGTAGTGATTAATCCTCCCTAATGGAGGAACGTTCATTAGCAATTTTGCACCGTTTAATCTCGAAAGATAAGTAGTTTGTAAGTGTTTTATATGGTATGGATCACCCTAATGGTGGCGACCATATTTGACTTGCAAAATATGAAACAATGGTAGAAGCTCATAAGATAGAATAGCCTTGACTCTCGCATTCTTGATCGAATAAAAGGTTGCTAGAATGTTTAACATTTTAGATGAGCTGAAAACTCTATTCAATGGATGGTAGCTTTGACTCTCGCCTAAATGGGACACTGATATCAGTTTGTTGAAAAACCTTAGAAATTATTTAGGATTGAATTTTTTTTGTATTTTCTCTTATCATTCCTACATGTTATGTGCTTATAATTTCTGAATTGATTTTGTGTTAAACCATTATTGATTTCTATTATTTTGTAGTATCCTGTATAACCATGATGAATTCCATGTTATCACTGTTGATTGAAAATAAGCTAAATGGATCTAACTTTTCTAGATGGAATGAGAACATTAATATTGCTCTCAAGGAGAAAGTGCCTTGTTTGTATTGACTGAGCCGTCTCCAGAAGTGCCGGGGGACAATGCATCCAAAGCTGTGAAAGAAAAGTATGAGCGTTGGCAGAAAGGAAATGACAAAGCTCTATACTTTATGCTTTCCAGCATGGTTGACACCCTTAAAACTCAGTTTTCTAAAACCGAAAAGGCTGTTGAAGTAATGACGAAGCCAACTGAGCTATTCGGTAGGGCATCTCTTGAGTCTTGCTTTTACGCGACTAAGAAGTACATCAATGCACGGATGGAACCCCATCAAAACGTGCGTGATCATGTTCTCCTCATGGCAAGTTATTTCCAAGAAGCCCAGGATCATGGTGCTGAAATGGATCATACTACTCAAGTAAGCCTTATCTTGAATAGTCTGACTCCAGCATTTCTGCCCTATACATCAAATTATGTCATGAATAAGAAGGACATAGACTTTCATGAGTTAGTCAATGACCTTCAGACTTATGAAAATTTGATTGGAGGACCCAAGAAGAAAGGGAGTAAGCCTCAAAATTCTGGGAATGGTAATGGGACGGTCAAACCTGAAGCAAATGTTGCCTCTGCTTCTAAACCCAAATCGAAGAAGAAGTGGAAGAACACCAAGAAGCGTGCAAAAGCCATGAAAAACAAAAAGGCTGCTGCTTCTGGTGATGCTACACTCAAAGGAAAGTGTTTCTACTGCATGAGAAAGGTCATTGGAAACCCCAGTGTCGTAAACTTCTTGCAAAGAAACAAGGTATTTCTTTCTATAAACTTTAAGAGTTTTAGTTAATTATTATCCAATTGGATTTATGATTCAGGACTAACTTTGTTTATTTGTTTCTTCTTCTTATAGGCCAAGCTACTTGAACTCAGATGTTATCTTCATGAGTCGGATCGGAAAGCTGGACCAAGGGTGAAGTCGTCCAAGATGAAGATGAAGCTCTTTTATCTATTTTTTCAATTAATTGTTTTAGTTTAAAGACAAATTGGATTTCGAATTTTAGTTAGGGATTTTTATCCCTGTTTTTCTCATAATGTTGCAATACATTTTTTTATTATTAATAAAGTTTATTTTATTTTCTTTTCAAACCAATTGCAATTAATGAGATTGAGCTTCATTTACTTTATCTTAAACAACAATTACCACATTATATTTATATGTTTGTATGTGTAATGTTTTTATTATTGATGCAAATTCTATAATATTTACAACTCTTCATAGAGTTATATTAAATAAACACTAGAAATTAATTCTATGTTTATTAATAATTGTTAATTCTAATACAATTATTAAGAATTTGTTGAATAAAAGGATCTTTTGATCTGATAGGGGTGGAGAAAAGTTAAGAAAACTATGCAGTTCAACGATCTTTTATATCTAATGAACTCTAGATTGTATTCAACTCCACATAAACTCTATCACACTTAGAGAATCATGATCTTTACAACCTTTAGGGGTGGATCATAATCTCTATATACTTAGGGGTGGAGTTTATCCACAATACCCTATGTAACATATTTTCTTTAAACATGGAAGTAATATAATGACTTAGCTATTATCAATATAAATCCTTAATCTTGATTGTATGTTCCAATTGAGTTTTACTGTTGTAGTAAAAATTTGATACCTATAAAAGTTCTTTGATAATGTTTCACACTACCTTAATTGAGTGGGAAATTTTTAAAATTCTATACCCATCTTCATTAGGTTGACACTTGTGATAGGAACTTAAGAACACTTCTGAAAAGCAAATCTAACCATTCATGTGGATAGATATAACTTATGAGAATTATGAGAATAAGATAATAGAACTCTAGTTAAGTCTATTCGAATGACTTGAACCAAGATTTCTTAATTCTCATAAAATTTTATGGTATCTTAATTTTGATTACTTAATCTCTGGCATATATTTTTCACTTCAAATACTAGTCTGCTAAGTTGATGACTTAGTCTTAACTTAAAGTTTCAGACTAATACAAAAGTCACAACTAGATAACTCTCGAAACAATGAAGAGGTTAAATGCATTATTTAACCAGACATCTGCTATTGAGTGGGAGCTATCTGAGATGTAATCAAATATGGAACATTAGAAAATATTCAAGAAAGATTTATGAAAGTGATCTATATGCTAGATATTAAGGAACTGTATATCAGTTATCCTTGTATCTTCACCAACTCATTCGAAATTATGAGATGGTGGTTACTTTGGGGGTGGAGGAATTATTCTATAATAATTCAAGCTCTACCAGAGAAGACTTATAACTTTGTAAATTCGAAATTACCGTAAAGTTATATTACTGAAGAAAAGTCTACGCTGTATTATCTCAATTTCATATTTTAAAATATGAGAGATATGTCTTCTGTTTATTCAGATGTACTTTAAAACAGTAAGGATTTCAGTATCCCTTGATAAGTAATGCATATAGTAAAGGATGTTTCATAAATGTATTTATGAACTAGTTTCTAAAAGTTTGGGTGGATTCAAATATACTACACTTGATCTGAAGATCAAGACATCAGATTGACTTATTTGCACACTTTGTTTTATGTTAGTGCAAGTGGGAGTTTGTTGGGTTTTATGCCCTAAATAAAACTCTTTACAATCTGATTAGTTATCAATATAAGAAATTTGAAGTGATTTATGTTTGCATGAATTTTACATGCTAATGGTTTAATATGTTTATTACATTTACACACAAAATCAGTTAAATCCAGATCATATGTTTATTCAATATTACAGTATCGTCAACACAGTGGAATGTGATTGTGATCATATGAATCAAAAGACTAAGTCCCTGTTTCATCAGTGTTTTGGATTTACACTAATGTGATAATCAGCGATAATGTGTACTTACACTTGGAGTAAGTGTTATGTTCTTTCTAGGATATTAGTAAAGTATACTAGTTTCGAATGTATGGAGTATACATTGGACTGGACCGATATTGCAACTGAGTTAAGATATTACAAACTTACCGTTATATCTTTTCAAGTCAATATCAGTAGTTGATCTTAAGATTAAAAGAATCTAAATCCTGATATGTTTGGGCTCAACTCAGGAGTACTATTCATGTTCTTTGATTTATTAGTTAAGCCTACTTTTGGGTCAGGGTGATACGTATATTTTGGGAACATGATAGTATGATTGAGTGGGAGTGCTGAACATAAATATGGAATCTATAGCTTCTACTAGTGTATAGAAGTCAATTGATGATTCTCTTCAAGCTTAGCTAAATAGAAGTAAATGGATGAGCTCTTGTTTAAGTGACTAATTCTTAGATCACTAAACATCATTTACAGGTAGCTAAGTGTTTTAAGGGGCAAAATACATTGAGGGGTGAGAACGGTAAAATTATCCCATCTCGATGTAAATGATCTATATAGAGGATCTTTGATCACAATAAGATTATAGCAATGGTTAAATGAGATAGCATATCTATATCGTGGAACATATAATATGCTCTATATAAGTTTGAGAGTGCAATTCTAAGTTCTAAGAGTGTATTCAACGAAGAATTAATAAGTATGAATTTACTTAGTAAATTTGGTTCACTTATTGGAAGCTCAGCATATAGATCCATGGTCCCCATTCTAGTTGAGAACATACTGCTTGTAAGACTCAAAAATTGATTTGTGATTAATCAATTATAATTCTAAAGTTAGACTATGTCTAATTTATGAATTTTCACTAAGCAGGGGCGAAATTGTAAAGAAAAGAGATTCTAGGTTTATTTATTTATTAATAGACTTTATATGTCTAATTAATAATTAAATTAAATGACAATATTATTTAATAATCTATTTTAGTTATTAAATAATTACTTTTGGCATTTAAATGGTTAGAATTAGAAAATTGGTGTTTTTGAGAAAATAGAAATAAAATTTGTGAAAACTGCAAAACCAAGTGGGGCCCATTACACACACCATGGCCGGCCACTTAAAGTGGTTTTTCAAATTGATATTTTTATTATTTTAATGCCAAATAATTCCTAACCTAAACCTAGTAGTTGTCTATAAATAGAAAGTGATGGCTCAGTCAAATCACATGCTTTCACAACATCTTCTGAGAGAAAATTCCCTTTCTCTTCTTTGGCTGAAATCATTCCCTCTCTTTTCCTCTTCATAAATTTCGAACCTTAGTGATAGAGTAAGTGCCCACACACAACAAGTTGTAACTGAATCATAGATTGGAAGACTGTGAAGGATCACACTCAAAGAGAACGAAATTCGGGCTCAGATCTTGATAATACTCTGCAACAGAACGGATACAAGGGTTAGAGATCTGAGTGGAAGGAGACATTAATTCCGTTGCATCAATGTAAGGTTTTCTTAACTTTATATGTGTTTATTTTATCGTTTTAGAAAGTTCATATTTAGGGTGTTAAACAACATACTTGTGAGTAGATCTAAGATCCTGGTAAAATAAATTCCAACAGACACTGTATCAGTTTGTTGGAAACCTTAGAAATTATTTAAGATGTGCATGTTTTGTATTTTCACATGTCTTTGTTATTTGCTATAAGTTTGATAATTTTTGAATTGTGTATGAATTTATATTGAACCATGTTATTTTCTGTTATTAAATTGTAGTTTAATTTGGAATCTTCATTGTTGGTCTAACATGTTTTGTCGTTTTAATGGGACAAATCCCTAATGGATTTTCACCATTAGACATACATAATTGTGTTAGATCTCGAAAGATAAATATTGTAAATGCAACATCTAGCTGTTCATCAATTGATGACACCTTAGACTAGTATTCACAATATAAAACAAGAAGATTGTATAAATAAGATTACATTGTCCCTCGCTAATCGAAGCATCGTTGGATTCTTATTTAAAAATGAAATTATCCTAATTCCTCCTAGCTTATTCATTTCGAATTAGCTCAATAACATATCATTGGATGAATGGTCTATATATCATTTCATGTCCTTCTATTTTTTCTCTTCAGAAATTAAATGACGCATATGATTATAATCCTGAAATTCTATTCCATGATATAAGTACTCAATATTAGAAATCTCCTACTTGTATAGGCAAATTAAAATTAAAGTTAGATTAGTTGTGGTGGTCCAAGATAGAAGAACTATTCATGTATATTTGGTATAAATTTAAGTCTTTGACTTTAATTTTAGATTCCAAATAGAAATTTTCTTATATTTTTAATTGCAGAATACAATACATTTACACTTTCACAAGTGTTTAATAACCATTTTCTATCAATGGATTCAAACTGTATGGAATATGAGTATAGTATTCTGTGACCAGGATCCACTTGCACTATTCTAAAAACTCTTTGATGTAACTATACCTAAGTCATCAAAAGGACAAAACCACATTTTTTAAATCTATGGCATTTGTATCTTGTTCATAGTATTTTTGACAAGATCAATCTCTGCAAAGAGTTAATATGCCTATATCCACTGAAAGTAATTCATCTCATTCGCAGATGGATGTACATTCAGGGGTGGATATGAGTTTTTCGTTGTATTCTTAAAACGATCACTCTAGAATTTACCTTAAACAGTGAAAACCATTAAGGTAACTGGTTAAGGATCTTGCGAACTGATAGGGGTGGAGAAATAGTTAGCAGATATGCAATTCAAAGATCATTAAATTGATTTTTGAATCATATCCAAACTTACCTCCCCAGAAATTTCGATTTGCATATTGATGATTAGTTACTAGTCGTTGCCTAAGTCTTTCTATGGTAATACAATTTCAGAATGATGCAATGGTTGTATACTTAATGTAAATCATTACTAGATTCATGGATGACCTAATTGAATTCTTAAGAAAAGCTAGAACTGTTAACCATGGTTTGCATGTTTGTTAGCTATTCTAAGTCATTAGGGGTGGAACATCCCATAGTCAATAGATAAGAAAGTGTTTGTTTAAACAAATACTACTTTTCTAAGAAAGTGACTAAGTCTGAAAATAAAGTAGCAAATAAAGGAGATATTTATTTCTTGATTCCAAAAGTGCTCTATCATCTGATTTGACATATGATGATCCCACTGCCTCTGTTGTCTTGTCACAACCAAAGAGGTTAATACCATTTAGTGGGAGATTTTCTAGGAACTCACCTTCTTATGACTTGGAAGACACTAGAGATTAAAATCCATTGTGAGTTTAAACAAGTAATGGATTGTCAAGATAAGAAACTAAGAAGAAAAGCCAATAGAACTATGGTTTAATTCATTCACATAGAGTAACCTAAATTTTTCTATTACAATGACATAAAAGGAAATTTTCGTTAATAAGTCTATTCAATGGACTTAACAAAACTTCCTGCTCCTAGTATTATAGGTTTGAGTTTATCTAAACCTATGGCTCATGGTATACCTGGTTAATTACTTACTCTAATGCAAGCAACTTACTTTAGTAAGATGCTGAAGCATTTTCTTTCTAATGGCAATCTATAGAAGCTTCTCGACTTCTAGGCATAGATTTTATTTATCTAAGGAAAAGTCTCAACTATTCCAGAAAAGATAAAGCCATGAAAGCATTTCTTAAATCAACAGTGAGAGGTCTCAGATATGCTTTAGTATGCCTTAGACCAGACACCTGTTGTTGAGTGGGAGTAAAGAGTAGGTATCAGATTAATTCAGGAGAGCAACATTGGAAGACAATCAAGTAAATCTTAAGACTAAGAAGAGGAACTATATGTTAGTCTATAAGGGTGTATTTAAAACTCTTAGACTACGCCACATCATATTTCGAGATTTGCCTTTGTGCTAGAAAGTCTGCTGATAAGATGGTGATTACTCTGGGGGTGGAGTAGTGATTTTGGAGAAGTGTAAAAACCTATCTGAAGTCTCTAGGTCTACCAGAGAGAGACTGAATGTTAAAGTTGCAGGAAAGGAACTTATTCAGTCTAAGGAAAGTTCTATACAATTGTGGCATCGTTCCAACCTGCCTTAACTACTAGTGTTAATTTCCTAATTAACCAAAAGTAGTTGCCAAAGGTATAGAATCCAATATCCCAAGAGAGTAGACATATAGAGAGGAATTTCACATTATCAATGATTCTGTGATTAAGGAAGAGTAATGGTGGAGGAGAGGTTGTGGTTAATTCAATCTGTCAGATCCTATTACAAGGAGTTTACTACTACTACACTTGATTTGTATATCAAGGTGTTGAGATTATTTGAAATGTACATTTTGTTTTATATTAGTGCAAGTGGGAGTTTGTTGGGTTTTATGCCCTAAATAAAACTCATTTCAAAATAATCAGATTTACTTATCAATAAAGATCAGAAATAACATTTAATTATGCATGGTTCACATGATTTATTTCATGATTATATGCACATAATGTATGAATTCTATTTAAGTCCAGAACATATGAATTTGTTAATGATTATAGTGTTGTCAACACAGTGGAATATAATCTTAATTATATGTTTGAAAGTTTATTCCCTGATTTGTCAGTTCACTGGATTTATACTGACATGATAATCAAGGATAGGTATTCTTATACCTTGGATAAGTGTTATGTCCTTTCCAGGACATTGGCAATGTTTACCAGCATCGGATGTATGGAGTATACATCGGAAGGGACCGATATTGAACTTTGATTAGATATATTAAAATTTATCGTAATATCTATTCAAGTCAATATCACCTGTTGATCCTAGATCAAATGATCTTAATCCTAATATGTTTAGGTGCGATCTCAAGAGTATTATACATGTTCTTTGATTTGTTAGTTAAGCCTACTTTTGGGTCAGGGTGATACGTACATTTTGGAACATGATAGTATAATTGAGTGGGAGCGCTAACATAAATATGGAATCTATAACTTCTATAGGAATTTAGAAGTGAAACGATGATATCCTTCGAGCTTGGCTAAACAGAGATAAATGGTGGAGATCTCATTTCACTTCGCTGAAATATCATTTATACGGAGCTAAGTGTTTTAAGGATAAAATACATTGAAGGTGTAACGGTAATTTAGTGCCCATTCAATGTAGATCATCTATTAGAGGGTCATTGATCAAATTAGGATTATAACAATGGATAACTAATGACGTATCTATATCATGGAACATATAGAGCGTTCCATATACTGAGAGTGCAATTCTAAGTTCTATGCGTGGATTCAACGAAGAATTAATAAGTCAGTGAATTTAAGATATAAATTCTTGATCTGCTTATTGGAAGCTCGGATATATAGACCCATGGTCCCCATACTAGTTGAGACCATACTGCTTGTAAGACTCAGTTAATTGATTTTGATTAATCAATTATAATTCTAAAGTTAGACTATGTCTACTTTGTGAATTTTCACTAAGCAAGGGCGAAATTGTAAAGAAAAGAGATTCTAGGTTTATTTATTAATTAAGGGACTTTATATGTCTAATTAATAAATATATTAAATGACAATATTATTTAATAATTAATTTTTAGTTATTAAATAATTAGAATTGGCATTTAAATGGTTGAATTTGAAAATTGGCGTTTTTGATAAAATGAGATGCAGAAATGATAAAACAGCAAAATTGCATATGTGAGGCCCATTATCCAAGGCCCATGGCCGGCCACACTTATAGGGTTTTATAATTTATTTTTTCATTATTTTAATGCCAAATAATTCTAACTTAAACCTAGGTGGTTACCTATAAATAGATAGTGATGGCTCTCATTCACACTTAATTCTGTCAGATGAAAACTGAGCCTCCTATTCTTTTCTCTATAGGCCGAACCACTTCTCTCTTCTTTTCTTCTCTAAATTTCGAATTCCTTGAGTGAATGAGTGAGTGCCCACACACATCAAGTGGTATCTCAATCATAGTGCGTAAGACTGTGGAAAATCAACCAACAAGAAGGAGAAGCAGCATCAAAGGAAGGAGAGAAAGAGATCCAGGTTCAGATATTGATAATGCTCTGCTAAAGAAAGGAATCAAGGGCTAGATATCTGAACGGAAAGAGTCATTATATTCCGCTGCACCCAATGTAAGGTTTACTAAACTTTATATGTGTTTATTTCATTATTTTATAATTCATATTAGGATGTTAATGAAACATACTTGTTAGTAAATCTAGATCTTAGTAAAATATATCCAATAGTTGCCATGATTCGACATGGCTCTGATACCATGTAAGAGTACTGAATTTTCAATACTTGAGCTTGAGCAAGAAGACAATGGAGGAGAGAGAGAGAGAGAGAGAGATGGAAAAATATTGCTCAACAGAAAAACAGTTTGCCAAGCTTGACATTTATATACAGAGTTAATTACAAGAGTAGAGTAACAAACTTTAACTAACTTCTAACTACTTCTAACTAACTCAAGTACTGTTACATTGAGTAAAACATAATAAACAAAAAAATGAAACAATAACTGGAGTCTTAGCCATTTTCAATTCCAATAGGTACCACTACTTGACATTTATATATATAGTTAATTGCAAGAGAAGAGTAACAAAAACTAACTCAAGTACTGTTACATTAAGTAAAACATAAAAAATAGAAAATGAAATAATAATTGGAGACTTAGCCATTTTAAATTCCAATAGCCCCCCTCAAGTGACATTTGTGTAAACCAGTTGTTAACTTGCTGAGAAGATATTGAAATGGCATTGCAGTAAGCGGTTTTGTGAATAAATCTGCTATCTGATTTTCTGTTTCCACATAACTTATGTCAAGCTGCTTGGCAATGATTTTATCTCGAACAAAATGGAGGTCCACCTCCATGTGTTTGGTTCGAGCGTGAAACACAGGGTTGGAAGCTCAGGATCTAGCTCCTAGGTTGTCACAGCAGAGAATTGGAGGTAGATTATAGTGGATACATATCTCAAATAGAAGAGATTATATCCATATTATCTCTACAGTGGCAAGAGCAAGGGCTCTATATTCAAATTCTGTACTCGATCGAGCAACAACAATTTGCTTCTTGGAACACCAACTGATTAAATTTTCTCCTAGGAATATACAATACCCTGATGTTGATTTTCTGTCATCAAAGCACCCTGCCCAATCAGAATCAGTGAAGCCTTGGATGTCAAATCTAGTAGCAGGTTTATAGACCAATCCATGTCCTATTAAACCTGCAAGATATATGAGTATTTTTTTACAGGCTCCCCATTGTTCAGATGTTGGAGCTTGCATATATTGGCTCAATTTATTTACAGTAAAGGCATCATCGGGTCTTGACATGATGAGGTACTGAAGTGCACCAATGATGCTTCTGTAGTGTGTTGGGTTGTCCATGGGGGTACTTATTGTTGCTGAGAGTTTGGTTGTGGAGCACATTGGTGTGGACTGAGGTTTTGAGTCGAGTAATTGGGTTTTGGCCAGAAGATCCCTGGTGTACTTTTGTTGTGTCAAGCAAATTTCATTTGTTGTTTTTGAACTTCAAAACCCAAGAAGTATTGAACTGGTCCAAGGTTTTTGAGAGAGAAACTGTTGTTCAAGGTAGAGATTAGATGTTGAATCTCAGCTGTATCAACACCTGTTATGAGATTGTCATCCACATACACCAAGATAAGAAGCAAGTTACCATTTTTGATTGAGAAAAACAGGCTGCTGTCAGATTTTTTATTGGTGTATCCCCATTGAACCAGAGTACCATTGAGAGTATCAAACCAAGCTTGAGGAGCCTGTTTAAGACCATATATTTCCTTGTGAAGTTTGCACACATGGTTGGGGTAAGTAGGGTCCACAAAACCTTGTGGTTGTGCCATGTACACATCTTCTTGTAGTTGCCCATTCAAAAAAGCATTATTTATGTCAATTTGTTGGATTTCCCAGCCATTAGAGATAGCTAAGGTGAACATAATTCTTATGGTGCAAGGTTTTATCACAGGGCTATAGGTTTCAAAGAAATCAATGGCTGGAGTTTGTTGGAAACCTTTGGCCACTAGTCTTGCTTTAAGCCTTTCAACAATGCCATCTGCATTAAGTTTAATCCTATAGACCCATTTATTTTGTACAATAACCATCTCAGAAGTTCTAGGCACAAGAGTCCATGTTTTCTTTTTCTTTAAAGTTGTCATTTCATTGTTCATGGATGCATTCCATTTGGGATTGGAAAAAGCTTCCTTAAATGAAGTTGGTTCCTTTTCATCATTGGAGTATGCAAGAAATGTCTTTGGCTTGTAGATGCCTAACTTGGACCTAGTGACCATAGGGTGAAGGTTAGTGTTGGGACAGATGGGTGGATTGGCAACTGGTAGAGTTACTGAACCAGAAGAGGATCTGGTGTTGACAGGAGACATCTGTCTTGAATGGATGCTCTGTTTGGAGGTGGTGGAGGATTTGGAGGTGGTGAGATGTGATTTGGGGTTGGTGGATGAATAGTGTTTGAACTTGGTATGAGAAAGAGTTGCTAATTATTGGTTGAGGTGTTGATAGTGGGTTGAATGGGAGGAAGAGACTGACATATGGGATTCTTGTTCATTAAAGGTAACACTTCTTGCCACATATATTCTTCCTGAGGGATGAAGACACCTATACCTTTTGAAATTGACACTGTAGCCTATGAAAACACATTTGGAAGACCTGAAAGAAACTTTGTGTGATGCACAAGATTTGAAAAGAGGAAAACAGGAGCAACCAAAAATTTTGAGTAGGTTGTAATATGATATTTGCTAAAAAAGTGTTTGATAGGATGTTTGATAATTGAGTGTGGGAGTAGGTAATCAATTTATTAGGTAGGCAGCAGAAGCAAAAGCTTCCCACCAGAAAGATAGTGGCGTTTTGGCTTGTGACAGCAGTGTGAGGCCAAGGTCAACAACATGTCGATGTTTCCTCTCAACTCGACCTTGTTGTTGGTGAGTATGGGGGCAAGAATTTCTTTAAATTATGCCAAGATTAGTAAAAAGTTTATGCAATGGCTCATATTCTTTACCAAGATCAGATTGCACTGATTTTATTTTAATTTGAAATTGTCTTTCCACAAAGGTGTTAAACTATATAAAGATGTTACTAGCCTCACACTTGTTTTTCATAGGAAATAACCATGTAAATTTGGTGAAATCATCAATAAAGTTAATGTAATACTTAAAACCATCAGCTGAAGTATAAAAGGAAGGACCTCATACATCAGTTAAAATCAAATCAAAGGTTTTTGTGGTTTTATTTTCAGTACTTTTGAAACTAAACTGGTGCAATTTTCCAGTTTGACAAGCATTACAAAAATCTAGTGGTTTGCACTTTACATTTGGAACAACATGAGAAAGAACTTTATATAGTATAGGCTGAGAGGGATGACCAAGTCTGCAGTGCCAAACATTGACAGTTTTGGATTTGTCATGAACATGATTACTTGTGGTTGTATGGTTGAGAGCCTTGGGTTTGAAACTGACAGAGGCAGGGACAATGCCTTGAGATTTGGATGCTGGGACTTGAAGCTAATAGAGAGCTTCATTGAGATGGCCCTGCAGAAGAACTTGCTTGGTTGTATGTCCTTTACGAGACAAGACAATTCATCAAATTCAAGAATGACATGGTTATGCTTAGTATATTGAGAAATACTAAGTAGGTTTTTGGTTACACTAGGTACATGAAGAATATCTTGCAAGACCAATGAATTATTAGGGAAATTAGGACAAACAGAACTTGATCAAATATGATTTATGGGAAGAGAGGAACTATTACCTACTACCACTTTGGCTTTGCCTTTATAGTTAGACACAGAGTTGAGATGATCAGCATCATTTGTCATGTGATGAGTTGCACCAGAGTCAAGATACCAGGCAGTGAAGAATCTAATGTGAGAGTGGATTCAGGCACAAGGGCTTGAGGGGTATCACCATTTAAGGAGGAGGAAGTCAATCAATTTGAGGCACTAGTGTAAGTGATGTCAAACCTGTGATAACACTTCACCGCGGTGTGACCTGTACAGCCACAAAGTTGACAAACAGGCCTGTTGCCACGACCACCTCTATTGTTGTTGGAATATCTGCCTCCTCTATTGGAGCTTCAAAATCCATAATTTGAGGGAGATCGTCTGCTATTGGCCAAATTGGCTTGCACATTGTGGAGAGATTCAGTGGTATGCTACTGAATTCTCATTTCTTAACTCTACAACATGAACTGAACTTCTTGGAGAATGAGAGGTTCAGTTCTTGATGTTAAATTGATGACTACAGCTTCATACTCTGCTCCTAGTCCACCAAGATTGTACATCACTAAATCCTCGTCATTGATAGGCTGACCAGCTACGGCAAGCTGATCAACATGTTGTTTCATTTTGAGAATGAACTCCTAAATTGAAAGAGATCCTTTCTTGGTGGTTTAAAGTATGTTGCGAAGTTGTGGAAGTCGAGCTCGAGATCTAGTGGTAAAGAGTTGAGCGAATGTGGTCCAGATCTCGTGAGAAGTTGAACAAATGATTAGATGGCCCAACATGTGTTCATCAACAGAATTCATTAGTCAGTGCATCAAGAATTGATCAAGTCTCATCTAATTTTAAAAAGCTGGATTCAGGACATTACCCGCAAGAACTGTGGTGGTTGAGGAATCGATCCAAGAACATAGCCATCAAGATCATATGCTCGAAGGGCAACAAGGACAAGAGATCTCCAAATTGTATCGTTTGATCTGTCAAGACGAAGATTGAGGGGGAGGGGAATTGGATTTGGAGCTTTAGGAGCTGGTTCAGCAGCTTGAGCTTGCTGTGGATCGATTCTTTCCTCTACTGGTGGTTCAAGTTGAATACCAGGACCACTTGTGTTGTTGCCATGATTTGACATGGCTCTGATACCATGTAAGAGTACTGAATTTTCAATACTCGAGCTTGAGCAAGAAGACAATGGAGGGGAGAGAGAGAGAGAGAGAGAGAGAGAGAGAGAGAGAGAGAGAGAGAGAGAGAGAGAGAGAGAGAGAGAGAGAGAGAGAGATGGAAAAATATTGCTCAACTGAAAAACCAGTTTGCCAAGCTTGACATTTATGTACAGAGTTAATTACAAGAGTAGAGTAACAAACTTTAACTAACTTCTAACTACTTCTAACTAACTCAAGTACTGTTACATTGAGTAAAACATAAAAAAACAAAAAAATGAAACAATAACTGGAGTCTTAGCCATTTTCAATTCCAACAGGTACCACTACTTTCTTCAGGTCTTCATGAAAGCACCAAAATATTTACCATAATTTTTAGAAAACAAATTATTTAATGTTAGAGTTAAAGAAAATGCAATTAAGAGAATTAAATATGAAGAAGGCACTCAGAGATTTCACGTGGTTAGGACGTTAAGGAGTCTTAGTCCATGAGTCAGTATTATTATGAAATTGGCTAGAAAAGTTTAAGGGATTACAATGAGTATGAGCACTTTATTCTCTTGTTGAGCAAGTTAGTCAAGAATTTACAACCTTTTGCATGAAGGATTTAGTGGGTATTTATTGAGTAATAGAGGCCCTACTTAGTTACCCTTTCCCTTTAAGGGGAAGTTTAGAGATAATTCATAGATTTGGGCTTATCTGACGAAGCCCAACCCAAGAGCAACATGTGTATGCTGATGTGGAGATCTAATCACATAATAGTTGTTCATATCGTGTCCTATAATCGTGGGTAATTAATCTGATATTAATTACTTAATCTTCAATTTATTCAGTCTTCCTTTTTAGGCAGAATAATATACTTTGTCCAAGATTTTAGAAAAGTATCCCTTATTCTGTTGGGAGCAGTAAATGGAAAACTGAGACCAGCTTTTGGATACACACTGAGAACCCATTCTAGGTACACAAAGTTGACACTCTTTTGTATGTTAACTAGGCTTGACGTAACTTTCATCTGACAAGACGTGTAATTGTTCTACCAGAAGGCCAGATAACATTTGGGCTTAGCCCAATTTATGTTATTTGGGCTCACTAATAGGCTTTAAGTTTCTATTTGAGTCGACATGTCACTTACTTGAAACACGAATAACAAGACCAATGTTAATTTTCTTAATGAGAGCAATTTGTCTAGAAAAGATAGAGAAACTGTGAAGCTAGTAAAATATACATAGTTCTTTAGTAGATTTTATTTTTTTAGGTTGGAGGATGGTGGGGTATGCCTTTGGTGTAATGTGCATGTTTGATTAATGAAAATTTGTACATTAATAAAAAAAATTATAAGTTAAAAGTAAAAACTATTCAAATTATTTTTTATTTTGAAGAATCTTATCAAAAAAAAATAATGATGTAAAATATAAAAAACTTACAAAAGTGTCAAGAATATATTTTTAAAAATAAATTATTTTAATATGTTTTAATAAGTGGAGATCTATACATTTATTCGTCTATTTTTGGAATAAAAATAAATTTAAAATAAGAGATCTATCCTGAATTTACTATTCCTTAACTCTCCATCTTGCCAAGTAATTTAGTTTCTTTGTGTGTATATAGAGATGATTTGTTTCTATATTCTATACTATGTCCTGTTATTTTGTTTACATTCAGATCACAAACTAAAATATTCACTTTTGGTATTCTTAGTTCGATTAATTCTCCCTTTTAAGCCAGATACTTTTCGATCCATCCTTGTTGCTAATGACTGGAGAAGATAATAACACAAGACGCCCATGGTTGAGAGTGGTAGTCGTTTCAAGCAGCTCTACAATAGTAGTGGTGGTGTGCGAGTTTCACGCCGAAGATTTTATTGTTGCGAAAATCTCGACATAAATATTTTATGTAATTTTTATACAATTAAATTTATATATATATTAAATTTTTGTGTCCTGGGTTCGAGTCCCAGGTAAAAACATGTTGTAATATATAAACGCTTAAATCAAAAAAAAAAAAAAAATATTAAATTTTTGTGATTTCAAAAAAATATCCATAAATGGTGGACTAAGTTAATATTATTAATAGAGTCGCTCATGAATTTGCAAGGGTGTCTTTATTTTATTCTGATTGTACTTTTAGTATGGAAAACATTCCTACTGAGCTCTTGCCTATGTTGGTGAGTTAATAAAGTTTAATTTTCCTTTCAAAAAAAATTAATATTATTAATTATTCTATTATTACATTATTAATTGTATTAATTTTTGTACGAACATTTTATACCATATTTTTTGTTTCTATACACAATAGGCATTTTATTTATATATACATACTTTTTTTTGGGGAATTGTTTTCGTATTATTTATAATTGTGATAGAAGTATATTTTTAATTTGGTGAGATATTTTATTTTAATTTTTATTTTTGTTTATATGAATTTCTTTTTATATGATGTTCTTTCGTTATTATTTTATTTCAAACATTGTTGCGGTAAATTATTTTGAATTTTCGTATCTTTAAGAATTGTTATGATTATTTATTTATTTTTCTACTTATTTTTATTATGATATTTATATCATTTTAATACCACAATTTTAGTTTTGGCCTTTTCTTTTTTGTTTTCATGATTAATTTAATATATTTATTTTGGTAAATACTATAAAAGTTTTTTCTTGTTTGATGTGATTATTATTTTTATACATTATATTCATATTTTGAGGAAACTTATTTCCTAATTATTTTATAGCATATATATTTAAGAATAATTAATGGGTAATTGTGTTACCATTTATAAGTATTTCAAGGTATTTTTTTAATTTTGCACCGTGTTTGTTATAAGTTTATTTTTTTGTTTTTTTATTAGAAATTTTTACACCAAAAATACAAAATGTAATTTTTATTACATAAATACTTACACACGGTTACCTCAACATTTTTACCTTTTTTCTTTATTTTATTACATATATACTACATGCACACTCTCCCCATGCATATGACACGTGCATCTCTCCATCCCTCTTCAATCAACCATCAATCACTTCCCTATCTTTTTTTTCATTTTTTCCTTTGATTTTTCATTTCTTTTCAGTTTTTTTTTTTAAAATATCTTGTAACCTCCATTGATGACTTATATCAATCATACCTTACATTATTTCCCTCTCTTTTTCTCTTTTTTTTTTTTTTTTTTTTTTTTTTATTTTCAATTTCTTTTCAGTTTTTTTTTTTAAATAAAACCTCCATAGTTGAACTATTCTCCTTCCCTTGTGCCAAAAAAAAGTTCTAAAATGCGATTGAAATCTGTAGCTAATAGGAATAAGGGCAAACATCCTGTTGTTCAAGACGATGACTCCGATTTTGCTCCTCATTTGTCGAAACGTGAGCGAGCTCCTCCTAAAAAGAAATCAAAGGTTACTGCGCATGAAAAAATTTCTCATGCTCCTGCTCAAAAAAATGATTAGGATGGTGCTCCTCTTCGATCGCAGGTTTGTTTTCGGTTTCTTTTTGGTTTGCCCCCATTTTTGAAATTTTTTTCATATTCAACTTTTGTGGGTTTTGTGTTTATTGATTTCTCATTTTGTAATAGTTTTTTCATAGTTTTTTAATAGTGTAAACACCTTCTGTATGTATTTTTTTTTAATATGTTTCTTATCTAGTTGTTTCCTGTCCATTTTTATATCATCAATGGGTAACAATGAGATTTATCATGGATGTTGATGTTCAAAGAGTTTTTCCTGTATTTTTGTTTGTATACAGTTGTTTTGTAGTTTTATTATAGTTTTTCTACTTGCATATGCTATTTCATTATAAAACTAATATGCAACTATTTGTACAAAACTTATTATGTATAACTACTATTTCTTAGTCCCCGTCAAATTAAATTCCTGCATAATATATAAACTATCATAAAACGATAATACAACTATAAGACAACCAAAATAAAAAATAAACAGACTTATACGTAACTGATTGTACCTTAATTCGAATTTACTCTTCTTATTGTGTTTTTAAATAAATATACTTATATTGGAAACCAGTAATCAATCAAAAATGCAACTGTATATAACGTAGATGTATTATTCATGAGGTTTTTTTTTAAAAAAATTTCACATCGTACATTATTTTGGATTTTGTGGGAGCTCCAGATCTGTTTGTTACAGATCTACATTTCATGAATATGGATTTCGATATTAGGGGGAGTTGTTTTGATCGAACAAAACAGAAAACAAATGTGTAATTTCAGTTTCTTCACAGTTTTTCTGATTTTTTTCTTCTTTTTCTATTTAGATCATTGGAGGTCTTCTTTTTCAGTTGATTTCGCCGGAATTAATGATTGTATTTCCTTCGTTTTGGTTGTTTTGCTGTTTTAAAACGATCGAGGTGTGTTCATCTTCATCGTTCGCTCCGTACAGTTGAAGGTTTAGTGCACATAAAAACCGCTAAACCGTGGGAACCGCCCAACCTATTAGAGTCCGCCCGTATGGAAACCGCCCATTAAAAATCCGCAAAAATTGGGTTGGGTTAAATTTTAACCCGCTGTTTGGCGGGCGGGTACGGGTTCGCCTAAAAAGGGGCGGGTCCAACCCGTACCCGTTATTTATCATTATTAGTTTTTTTAATTTATACCTAAAAAACTAAAACAAAAAAAAACCCTAAAACTAATTGTCTGAAGCTCTTAAACCGCACAGTCGCTCGTCCCCCTTCTTCTCTTCTCGTTCCATTCTTCTCTTCTCCCATCGTCGACAATCTGCCGCCCAACCTCAAGCCATCAACGACTCAACCCACTCAAGTCCCTTCTCCACTTCCAGCCAGCGTAGACGGACGTGGAGAGCGCCGTACCTTCATTCAGCCTGAACGACGAAGCCACAACGCCGGTCCACAGTTCCCGTCCACTTCGCCGGACCTTCATCCAGCCACAGCGACAGTCGAAACTCCACAGTCCACATCTTAATCGATCTCTTCAGATCTGATATTATATATATATTATTTGATTTTTTTTTATTTGTACAGAGAATAGTTTTGAGTTTATAAAATTCTCTGGTCTGAGAAAACTGGAGTGAGAAAAATACCAGCCAATAATGGACAAAGCTCTGACCAAAGTTGGAAGTTTTTGGATTTCCAAAAAGGCCAAAGAGGAGATCTCCAATATTACTGAGGACCTCTCTGTATGTAAACCAACACTCTGTTTTTACTTTTACTGTTTAGAATTGGATTGTTTCGTGTAATAATGCTGGTTCTAACAACTTGTCTATTTCATGGCTTTTTAAGATCTGAATATTTTTCCATGTGACAGATAATAGGTAGAAATTTATAACATTTATGCATTGGAAAACAGAGTTGAAGATGCATTTTTTTTCTATCCTTTTATTTTTATTTTTTTTATTGCACATTTGATTAAGTTCCCACATTTTATTTCGGTGGATAAATTGTGTTATTACTAATTAGTTTCTAATTAAATGGTTTTCAGTTGTGTTTTTTTTTTCTCTTTTTGGAATTCTTACATACATAAAACTATATCAAATTGTTCCTTATTGAATTTTTCTATTAATTTCATGATTTCAGTCACTCTCCAGTACTGTTGAAGAAAAGGCAAGATAGGTATTCAACAAGCTAAAAGGTATAATGGGATTGAATGTATATATTCTGCCTCTTTGTAAGCTTATGAACTTCAGTTCTTATTACAAGCCAACAACAATGGTTTTTATGATTGTTTTTCTTTTGCCTTCATTTTATTCTGTATAAATATATATATATATATACTATGAATGCTATTATGAGTCTCTTAAATATATGGTTAGAGAGGCTTGACTTGGACTCAAGGGATGGATAGGGTATTGACTTGTTTTCAATCTGAGAAAAAAAAAATTGAAGCCTGTTATATAAATATAGTTTCTTTTAGATGATTAAGTCTTTGTGTGAATGCATGTGTTAAATTCCTTTGTTTTTTAGATTTTTACTCTGTTTTGATTGCATGTGTTAATTTTATTTATATGTTAATAATTTTTTTTTATTATTTTACAGAGTTGCATTTCATTTGGAGCCAACTTTTGAAGTCACTTTTGTTTTAATTGTAAAGACTTTATGAATTATTATGAACTTAGATTGTGTTATGGACTTAAATTATGGACTTTTTTTTTTGGATTGTTATGAGCTTGTATGGACTTTTTAAGGATCTTTTCTAGATTGTTATGGAGTATGGACTTGAATTGCTATGAAATTTTCATGGATTATTATTATGCCTTGTTATGGAGTTTATAAAAATTGATATGAAATTTTAAGGACTTTTATGCATTGTTATTAACATGTATAAATTTTTCATGGA
The DNA here is from genome assembly GCF_029168945.1 of Cannabis sativa. Taxonomy (NCBI): domain Eukaryota; kingdom Viridiplantae; phylum Streptophyta; class Magnoliopsida; order Rosales; family Cannabaceae; genus Cannabis; species Cannabis sativa. The sequence goes on along the minus strand of NC_083602.1, from coordinate 49,217,886 downwards.
AGTTTTGATTTTTAAGTAACGCAAACCGCCCAAAAAACCGCATAAAACCGCCCCCTAAAAAACCGCCCAACCCAAACTTTTATTGGGCAGGTATGGGTTGAGATTTTGAAAAACCGCCAAATAAAAAAACCGCCAAACCGTTCAAAAACCGCCCAACCCAACCCATGTGCAGCCCTAGTATAAATGTTTAATGGGCCGACCCATGGTATTTTTGTAATTTTTTTCCCTTTTTGTATTTTTCTGTTATGTGTATATCTTTTTTCATAATTTTACTTATTTCATTTAATATTGTAAAATTATACTCTTTATTTATGTTCTTTATTATTTTTATGAATGTCTGTTTTTGTTTCTATTAATTAGCTATTTAAAGAGTTTTATTTTACTAGTTTTTGCATTATTTTTTGATGGTTTTGATGTCTTTTATACGACTTTTGTACTTTTTATGGTTTTTGTGTCATTTTTTAGAGCTTGTTCCTATTTGTTTAGGGTAGTTTTGTGGTATGGTCAATGGACAAGAGAAGTGATCCATTTTATGATCTTGATTTCTACTTTCACAATTTTTTTTACTTTTAACAAATAAGTATTTCTAATCTTTTTAAGTCTTTATATCTAGTATGAATTGATTTACCATCATTTTTTCACGTTATTTGTTTTCATTATATTGTAATAGAGGTTTATTTTTATTAATTTGTAAATTATTTTGTGGAGGATCTATAATTACAAAAATTTACCAATAAGTTAAATTTTAAATGTAATATCTTTTATATTAATTTTCAGCAGTTTTAAATTAGGTGCTAGTTATACTTAGAAATGTTTGTTGGTTTTTTAGTATTTTAGTATTGTTGAGCTAGTGATACCTTTCGCTAGTTATCCTTAAAAATTTTGTTGGTTTTTTAGTTTTATTTGTAATGTTAAGTTAGTGATTTGGGTTGTGTGTTAAATTCTAAGTTTGAATTTTAATTTTTATTTTAAAGAATTATTTAAACTTTCAGGAGCAGTTTTGTCCCATGTGACTTGCATTATGAATTCTACAGCTTATGGTTTAGCAAAACATCTTTTTCGGTTAGACGATGAGCTATTTTGGTTCGAAGAGGTTCTACCGCTAATTGTAGTTTGCTATATTATTAATTATGTGCGACTCTGTGAACCACGCAAAAAAAAAAATAAAAAATACTCTCCATCTTGCCACCTTTTCGTTCGGTCATCTCCATATATCCACTATTTCTTTTCTCCCTCCTCCCTACCATAGTATAATGTGTGAATATTGTGCTTTTTAAGTATATGTATTTATAGTGACATATTACTAGCTCATCATTCTTTCACTTTTTTGAGGCAATTTATATATTAACTTTGATGATGAGGACCATAACTATACAATCCGTGCGCGTCGGTGTGGATACATATATGCATTATACCCTTCTGTTTTTCTTTTCTTTTTTTTTTTTCTGTGCTGATATCTCATTTTTATTCATATATATATAATTATTTATGTATATGTTCGTCTTCAAAAGTGGTCAGCAGACTGCAGGCAGATCGAAGATTTATTATTAATTTATAATAAACTTTTGGCTTTGCTTATTAGGGCTTGGATATCTAAAGATCAAAAAGTCTTCTACGGCCAAGTAGTACTGCTCTCTATTTTTACCATACACGCTTTATTATCATTCCCTGCAACTATAAATTAATTATATATGTATATGTATATATATACATATATATATATATAAATTACTCTATAGTTATAAAACTTGTATCTAGAAGTGCATGTCTTGTGTGGATATAATCATATAAATATATATTACATGAACATGAGAGTGAGGCCTATATATTTATCGTATATATATTCATGTATATACATATAAACAAACTTGTACCTTTACTAAGTACATATATTATTATCATATAATACCTTTTGCGATTTTTCTGTAATGTATTTTTCATGCAAAATATAAAATTAATATAATGGCACTGTTACAGTTGACACAGTTTGATTTTGATGAAACAAGGATATAATTATTCTCAATAATTGAATCAACACAAACATAAATTCGGCTGTTCCTTGAAATCTGTTATAGGTTCTACTAGCTATATATGTTATAAGTGATTATTTACATAATATTATACACTTAATTTATAATTAAAAATTGGAAGTATTCCCCTAAATATATATTTATAGATAGTTAATAATCTGCTTGTTTCCGAAAAAATATATTATGCATATTTATATTATTATATTATTACAATGGCGTACTATAGTTTGGAGTAGTAGTGGGTATATATGATCAAAATATATTATAATGATGATTAATTATAGGATCGGAGATTTATATTAATTATACAATGGTTTACTATTATATTATATATATAAATATATATGGTCACACAAATATATACAAGAAAAAGACATTGCTTGAAAATTTCAAGGAGAGAATCTAACTAAAGGTTTGCTTTTGTTTATCTCGAAATCTTTTTTCATTTTATGGGAAAAGCTTAATAAATCAGCCTAAGACAACCAGAGAACTTTTTCAAAAATAAGATTCTTTCTAAACTAGCTATAACCAATCTTATTCGTTATTATTTTCCTTTCTATATATACATATATATATACCCCAATGAAAGGGATCATAGGATTGGTTTGATGATTGGGGTGTGATATATACAACCAAACAAACGGATCATACAAACAAATAAAAAAGGAACAATAATGAACAAATTATAAGACATAAATATATACCTAAAAAAAATTAAGTTTGATCCCCAAAGTTGATCGTTTTGGTGAAATCGGTGCCAACTTTTTATATATATATAATATATTTATATATTTATTTATTTATAAATATATTTCATATAAGATATATTTGCTTTGTACAAAGCAAAGCAAAAGGAAGGGGTAGAGAGGAGGGGTAGGGAGATTTGCTTTGTGACAACAAATTGTCTATTTCATGTAAGGAAAAGAGATTTCTTTGGAAACCTTTAGACCAGATTACAGGATCTATTGTAACATCAATTTCTGCACTCAACTTTTTATTTTTATATACCAATCAATTTCCATGCATGGTCTCTGGTATTAATGTCTCATCCCACATTTCTACTTTGCTTTTTTTTTTTTTTCTAAATATTTAAATTTTTAGGAAGAAGAAGAATAAATGAATGATTGTTATTTAAAAAAAAAAACAAAAACTGATTCGGTTTAGTTAAAAATAAATAAATATCAAACACTTATCAATGAGTAATATTTTTAAATAAATTTAACTATAAATATTAATTTTAAAAATAATAAATTATTAAATATTAATTCAGTAAATAATAAAATAAAAATTCAAATTTTTATGTTTAATTCAACTACTTAATAGAAAGACATCAAAAGATATTTTCTTTTATACTATTTTACAAATATATTTATATAAAAAATATTTAATTTAAATTCAATTTGTTTAACAAATAGAATAATCTTAACTCATATATAGTAAAAAATAAAATAAAAATATAATTAAATAAAAGTTTAAACATAAAAATTTAAATTTTATTAATATTATTTATTTATAAGTAATATTTATTAAAAGTGCATATATATAAATATATATTTATATATATAAGATATCGTACTTAATTTTGGGATTTGGAATGTGGACTAAGTTGTGATCAATGTTATAGTATCATGGTCCATGGTCATGTTGTTATTTATTTATTTAATTTTTTTTTTTTAAATCGGTCATGTTGTTATCTTTTCCTTTTATTATACTTTACATGTGGCTTTCATATATATATAATAAGACAATATAACAATATTCAATATGATCCCTTGGGGTTTTGGCTCTTAGCTTGCTTGATCTAATAACCCTTATCACAAATGAGCATACTTATTGTTAATTTTGATGGAGCCATGGGAATTGGGTGAATAAAAAGTAGGGAATCTTGTCATTGCATATCTCGGTGTGTTGTATTTGAGTGTTTTATAAAACTAGCAAATAAACCGCGCTTCGCGTGCCGTTGTATTTTGCGGTTGTTTTTTGTTTAGAGTTCATTAAGTCATAATAATAAATTAAATTTCAAATTTTAGTATTTTTAATATAATTTCTTTTAAGAATATGAATAATAATTCTACAATATTTTTTACGTAGAAAAACAAATTGATATTGTAGAAAAATTATTATACAATTTCTTATCTTAAAATGAAAGTTAAAAAGAGGTATTTTCAAAAGTTATAATTAAAAAAAATTAAAAATTGAAGAATCTTCATATAAAATAGAGGTCTAGAAAGATAATTGATAAATCTACAGAAAATTTATGATAATGATATTTCAAAATTATTATTATCATGACCCTATCTTATTTATTGTTGCCACTATATTCAAGGTTGTTGTCTTCACTATATCTCACTTGTAGTTGTCACTACATTGAAAACTGATGTCATTACCGTATCTCACTTATAGTTGTTACTATCATTGCCATTAGCTAGGTTTGCCCTCAACATAAAATAAATCAAATAATGAGTTTACTATAGAAGAAAAGCATTATGTCACTACCTTATGTCTCAATCATTATGAGTTAACTACTATGTAATGAGTTAAGAAAACAATAGATAAAGATATTTAAAGTAATTTTAAAAGAAAAATTTAATTACCAATATTGTTATATATACTTTTTAAAACTCAAAAAAATTAAAGTAGAGATGTAATATTAATTTTCTCTAGATATATATTTATACACATGCATCATTAATAAATATAATTAAAGTGGTAAAACTTATAACTTTTAGAAAAATATGCTACAATTATTTTAGTATATTATAAATTATATTGATGTCATCAATAAGTTTATCGATTCTGTATAATATTATTAATCCTAGTCGACATGGTCCCAATTTTACGCTTTGATGTCCACTATTGATTCTGCATAGCACATACCTATAAATATTTAAGCAAACATAGAAATAAAGTGTTAGCCTCAAGCTCCCCTCTAATATGTATATTATAAACACAAATTAATACATAATGACACTTAATTGTAGATACAAAATCAATAATAAAGTGATTTTTTTTTAAAAAAAAAAAACACAAGTGAAAAATAATTTTCTCATATATATATATAAAAAAAAAGAAATATAAAAAATAATAAGATTTAGGGATATGTTAATATCACTTGGTCTCAATTTTACGTTTTGATGTCAACTATTGATCCTTCATACCACCAGTCCTATATATAAGGATTTAAGCAAACATAAAAAAAGAGTGTTAGCCTCAAGGTCTTGCTCTAATATGTATATTATAAACACAAATCAATTTATAATGAACTTGTTGCCCCAGAGAACTTGTTCACATTTGGAAAGCCTTATGTCTAAGTATTGGTGGAGTTCGAGTAGAAGGAAGGGTGTGAGCTGGTTTAGTTGGAGGAAACTATGCAAACATAAGAACTCTGGTGGGATGGATTTTCGGAGTCTGCGTGATTACAATCTATCTCTGTTGGGTAAGCAAGGTTGGCGGTTGCTTCTGTTACAGGATTCCCTTGTGGGTCGAATATATAAGGCTCGATATTTTCCTAACTGTTCATTCTTGGAGGCCGGGTTGGGTGGCAATCCGAGCTTTATATGGCGCAGTGTCCTTGAGTCACAAGCGCTGCTCATGGACGGCGCCCGTAGGAGAATAGGAACCGATTCATCTACTGCGGTGCTTAAAACACATTGGCTTTTGTCTGAGACCAATCCGTGTGTGGTATCTACTCATCCGGCACTGGCCAATTGTAAAGTGTCCCAACTCATGAAGCCAGATAGTAGACAATGAGACTTGTAACTTATTCAGGACTTGTTTGATCCCCGTGATGTTGAGCTCATCAAACAGGTGCCTTTGAGTGTTAATCTTGCGAGTGATAGTTGGTTTTGGATGAGGATCCAACTGGTTTTTTCACTGTCAAAAGTGTTGGGTTTTATGCCCTAAATAAAACTCATTTCAATATAATCAGATTTACTTATTAATAAAGATCAAAAATAACATTTAATGTTCCATGGTTCACATGATTTATTTCATGATTATTTACATAATGTATGAATTCTATTTAAGTCCAGAACATATCAATTTGTTAATGATTATAGTGTTGTCAACACAGTGGAATATAATCTTAATTATATGTTCGAAAGTTTATTCCCTGATTTGTTAATTCACTGGATTTAGACTGACATGATAATCAGCGATAGGTATTCTTACACCTTGGATAAGTGTTATGTCCTTTCCAGGACATTGGCAAAGTTTACCAGCATCAGATGTATGGAGTATATATCGGAGGGGACCGATATTGAACTTTGATTAGATATATTAAAATTTACCGTAATATCTATTCAATTCAATATCACCCGTTGATCCTAGATCAAATGATCTTAATCCTGATATGTTTAGGTTCGATCTTAAGAGTATTATACATGTTCTTTGATTTGTTAGTTAAGCCTACTTTTGGGTCAGGGTGATACGTACATTTTGGGAACATGATAGTACAATTGAGTGGGAGCGCTAACATAAATATGGAATCTATAACTTCTATAGGAATTTAGAAGTGAAACGATGATATCCTTCAAGCTTGGCTAAACATAGATAAATGGTGGAGATCTCATTTCACTTCGCTGAAATATCATTTATACGGAGCTAAGTGTTTTATATGGTATTGATCATTCTAATGGTGGCGACTGTATTTGACTTACAAAATATGAAACAACTGGCCTTAGAGCCATGGTAATGATTTACTTTCATGAAATATGACTTAAAACGATGTTTGTGTTGATTTGGATGATTTTATGTGGTTTATGTGTCTATTTGATGATAGTTTAGAAATCGTAATATATGTTACTGAAATATTTTTTATTTGCATCAGGAATTATTTTTTCTAGAAAGTAGACAAAAAAGTAATAAATTTAGGCTTTTACAGAACTTAATTTGGATTTTTTATGAATTAGTTATGATTTTTTGAAAGTGAACGAAAATATCAGGATTTGAATGCACACACCCGCGCGCGGACGCTGGGACAGCACCTTGTCTGAAGTGCAGCTCGCGCCCACGTCTCTGGGTCAAATGAGGCTGCTTGCAGCCTCTTTCTTAGGCCAAAACCATGCTTCCGCGCGCACAGGGGTATGCAATGCATACCCCTGTGCCTCAAACTTGTTTTCGTCATAACTTTTGATTCAAAAATTGTTTTTCATTGAAACAAAAGCTATTTTTTGGTAGAATTTTGTGTAGAATCTCAATTTTCAATTAAAAATATAATTATCAGAATAAAATTAATTTTTATTAATTTTTTAATTAATTAAAATTAGTTTCTGATATTAGTAGGCTTTGAATTTTAGAAAATTTGATTTCTCACAAAGGAGCCTGATAGTTATTTTTGAAATTTTAGATTATTTTATTTTTTTTATTAATTTTTAAATGATCTTACTTTGATATTAAAATATTATCTTTTAAAAATAATCTTGTACTAATTTCAAAATTTGCTAATTAACCATATCATATATATTTTTGTTTTAAATTTGTTATTTTCAAAATATATTATTAGACATTTTATCTTATTAGACATTTTTTTTATTAAAATTATATTTTGGCAAAAAATAACATGAAGATTTGAAAAATTGGTTAGTTTAGTTTGAATAGATATTATAGAGTTTCAAACCATAAATTTTTCAAACTTATTATTTTATTATTTTTTTAAAAATATTATAACCATATAAAATATCTTATTTTTCAATTAGTTTATTTATGTAATATTTAAATTTATTAAATTATAAGACTCAAAATATAATAAAATATCTAAATTTAAAATTCAAGATATTATATTATATTATCTTAGAAATTTTAAATAAATTTAAATTTTGAATAAACTTGATATTTGAAAAATTGGTTAGATATTTTTGATTTTTTGTAAGAATTTAAAAAAATTTAGGAGTTTGTTGAATTTTGAATTTTTTCAAATATTCTCTAACAACCTAAATTTGAATTCTAGTTAAGATATTTATTTTAAAATTTAATTTTACTTTAAATTTTAAAATTGAGATATTTTAGCTTACTTTCCAGATATTCCAGGTCAGTTATTATTGTTTGTATTGTTTGATTATATTATTATGTATTCAAAATTTTTTTTACAAACTTATTATTTATTTGATCTAATGTAAAGCCCGCTTAGTTAATTTGGAAATTAGCAGTTGTTTATGTTTAATTATGAAATTATTTATAGCTATTTAAATAATTTATTACTGTTATTTATGGAATTCAGAAATGCATGATTATGTCATCAGTAGTTTTTATATTTTGCATTTCCGGTGTCCGGTATTTTGGAACTCGGCGTTTGGCTCAGTAGAAATCACAACTTAGTATGTTAGTAATTTGGGGACGGGTTTTAGACATTGGGAATGTCGGGAATGGCCGGGAATTTAGAATGTCCCAAAAATACCCCTTTAGTATGATTTTCATGATTTTATGGTGGAGGGGCAAAATGGTCTTTTTGCCCCATTAGTGTTTTGTCTTTTAATGACTTTTTATTTGAAAATTTAAATGTTTAAGTGTTTAATTGTTGGCTGAATAAAATGGGATTTTATAGCTTTTATTTCATTTTTTTTCCAAACTTAGAAAAATTACATTTTCTCAAAGAAAACTCTCTCAACTCTCTCTCTCTCTTTTCGGCCATTTGAGGCAGCTTCAAGGGTGATTTTTCCTCTTCAAATTCAAGTAAATTTCAGCTAGTTAGTGTGTCTCTAATCAAGGTAATTCTTGTCTAGCTTTTTCTAATTAGTTTTCTTGAGTTTTTTTATAAAAATTGATGAAATGCATGCTTGAATAGTTGTTGTTGTTGCTGCTGAAATCTGGTTGTTGTTCTGAGTTTAAGCATGTTAGATTAGGGTTGTTTAAGTGATTTTGAAAGCATATTGGATAGATTGTTTAAAGCTTTGAATTTTCTATGCAAAAATGTGGTTTTTGGACGAAAATATAGTGATTCTGTTATTGTGTTGTTGCTGTAGTTTCTAATAGTTTTCAGAGGTGATTTCATGCATATTTGAGTAGAATTAACTAGGTTTGAATGCATGTTTGTGGGAATTGCTCAAGTTTGAGTTTAGAACTCAAAGCTTGAGCTTTAATGGTGATTTTTGATTTTGTGGTTTCTGGGTTAGTTTGAGGCCTTAGAAATGTTCTAGGGAAGGTATAGAACAGGTCTGGAAAGTTTGGAACCATTTGGGGTTGAATTGGTCGAGTTATGAAAAATTTGGTTTCCGCTGCGAGGAACCGGAATTCGGTTGTGCATCCGGAATTCGGATGAGGGTTCGGTAATTCCCGAACCGGAATTCGGTTGGGCAACCGTCTGCACGGTTGGGGAATTTTTCAGAACCCTAGTTTTCCTCGTTTTTATGTTTTTAGGGGTATTGCCATGCTTTTTATCGATAGGGAAACTTTTAGTTCCAAGTTTTAGTCCCCGGGAAGTGATTTAGCGTGTCACTTATAGCGTTGTGCTTTTAATGGTTTAGGAGCCAGTAATCCGCCACTCAGCTTCAGTTCCAAAGTTGACCTAAGACACCCGAAATCTAATCCGTGTAAGAGTAGTATAACAGTATGCATATGTAGATTACATGTTTAGCATGCATGTAGGAAGCCTGCTAGATTACATTAGTTATGTATATAGGCTTCGAACCATCCAACCCCGTCACGTCGGTACAGTGGAGTATGACCAAGCCGGAGTATGACCGGCTCGACCGATCAGCCGACATTTGGTTGGTGGTTCGATGCTATTGACCTATCCCGTCGGTACAGGTGGAGTATGACCGGCAGCTCGGAGTATGACCGGCTCGACCGATCGTGAGGATATTTGTCAATAGTACCGTCCCCGTGAACGTTCAAAACTCGCACCATGTTGGACATGGCAAGAAGTGGCTCAGTACCATGTTGGACATGGCAGTAGCGGGACTCAGTATCGTGTTGGACACGGCAGTTAGAATTATGTATGATATTATTATGCTTTTCTTACTGAGTCTGTCGACTCACAGTTTATGTTCATGTGTAGGTAAAGGCAAGGCTTTAGCTGATGGACCGTGAGTGAGCTTATGAGATTGTACATGTCGGGGCGGTTAGGCCTGGAGCGTACGATCCTCGGGACAGCAAGGCTGATTTTGTAACTGGTCGTTAGACGACCCTTAATTTTATGTAACAGTTGAACAGTTAAACTTTTTGTAAATATTTTTATAATCGGGATCCCGAGTCTTTTGTAATATGGTTTTATAAGTTTAATTAAAAAGCAAAATTTTAATTAATCACGTTTTTCCATAAACCTCGTTGATTAGCAACGAGCTGCACAGTACGTTTAAAAATCACGTAATACGCCTAAGTTAGTTAGGGTGTTACAATTTGGTATCAGAGCCGCCAGGTTGTCTTCCGAAGATCGTCATGACATGTACAATCATCATCAGCAGTTAGCTCGGTTCACGGTTCAGTAAGCCTTTATTGCTTTAGTAGTTTATTTTATTCAGTTATGAAAAAAAGAAAAGCCTGTTAGGAAGCATGTTAGTAGCCTGATAGTAGAATAGGCGCATGTTTCGTTTTTAATTTCCAAATTAAGCGGCATTAGTAAGCTCGCCTTGAATACGACCTGATATGCCAACTCTTGGTTTCGCAGGCGGTTCTAACTAGATGGACGCCAGGCGGACTACCAGGAGTCAGGGCAACTCCGTAGGGTCGAACCAAGGACAGGGAGCTCAGTTTCCCCCACCTGCTAGGGGCCGAGGTAGAGGTCCCCGAGGCAGGGCTCGTGGCCGGGGTGATGAGAACCCGCCACAGGCTGCCCAGGCTCCCCCAGCCGATCAGGGAGCCCCGAACTGGGAGTTACGGTTTGCGGAAATGCAAGCCCGGATCGAAGAACAAGACCTCGAGATTCAGAGGTTGAGACAGCAGGGTGCTCCTGCAGTTCCTGTGCCCATAGTTCCAGTGGCACCTGCCCCTGCTGCCCAGGCCGAGATAGTGGTGGCGGCCCATAGATTGGAACCATTGTATGAGCGGTTCCGGAAGCAAGCACCTCCGGTTTTCCTGGGAGGTCCGGACGTGATGAAAGCCGAGCAATGGCTGACGGTGATCACCAAAATTCTGAATTTCATGGGTGTCACCGGTAACGACAGAGTGGTGTGCGCCACGTTTCAGTTCCAGGAGGACGCATTGGTATGGTGGGACATGGTGTCTCAGATCCATGACGTCACCACCATGACCTGGGAAAGGTTCCAGGAACTCTTTAACGCAAAGTATTACAATGAGGCGGTCAGAAGCGCCAAGAGGAAAGAGTTCGTTCACCTGACCCAGCGGGAGAACATGAGCGTCACTGAGTATACTACTCAGTTTGATCGGTTGGCGAGGTTAGCCTCGGGAATTGTGCCGACCGACTTCAGCAAGAAGGAGAAGTACCTGGACGGGTTGAATCCCAAGATCAGGCATGATCTGATGATTACCACCGACGACAGCACCACCTATGCTCAGATGGTGGAGAAGGCACTGCGAGCTGAGGGCGCAGTGGGGTGCATGTCAGAATCAGCCAGTACTCCGGTTAGTGGCGGAGCTCCTACCCCTCCTGCATCAGGCTTTAGCAGGGGGAGTAGTGGTTCGACCATTGATCAGAGGAAGAGAGCACCCACTGCTTCCGGTGGCTCGAGTCAGAACAAGAGGTTCCGGGGGAACCAGAACAGAGGGAGTGGTCCTGGTGGTACTGAGACCCGATTCTCCTATCCCGAGTGCCCTAGCTGCAAGAGGCACCATCGGGGCGAATGCAAAGGTCAGGGATGCTTTCATTGTGGCATGCCCGGACACTTCAAGAGGGAATGTCCCCAGCTCCGACCAGAGGCACCGCGAGCTCCAGCGATACCCACTCCAGCCAGGGTGTTCGCTATCACGCAGGCTGATGCAGATGCCAGCCCATCAGTAGTCACAGGTCAGCTTTCTATTAGCAACTCACTATATTCAGTGCTGTTTGATTCTGGGGCTACACATTCTTATGTGGCGGCCAGAGTCTTTAGTAAATTGGGTAGACCCTATGATAGATATGAATCAGGGTTTGGAACCCTGTTACCTGGCGGAGAATTGGTTATCTCCAATAGGTGGATTAGTCTATGCCGATCAGGATAGATGGTAGAGAGTTAAGCGCTGATCTGATAGAGATGAGCTTAGTCGAATTTGATATTACTTTAGGAATGGATTTCCTATCTAAATATTCGGCGAGCATTGACTGTAAAAGGAAGATGGTGGTCTTCCAACCGGAAAGTAAAGAACCGTTTGTATTTGTGGGTTCAGTTCAGGGATCTCGGATCCCGGTGATCTCGGCTATGTCAGCGAGAGAATTGTTGCACGGCAGGTGCTTAGGGTTTCTGGCCGTGGTGGTGGACACCACTCGGCCAGACACCATTCGGCCAGGGGACATCAGAGTAGTTCGGGAATTTTTGGACGTTTTTCCCGAAGAACTTCCAGGGTTACCACCTCAGCGGGAGATTGACTTCGTGATTGACTTGGCACAAGGGGTGGAACTGGTTTCCAAAGCCCCGTATAGGATGGCTCCAGCTGAACTTAAAGAATTAAAGATTCAGCTCCAAGGGTTGCTTGACATAGGGTTCATTCGGCCCAGTGTATCACCTTGGGGAGGCCCGGTTTTGTTCATCAAGAAGAAGGATGGATCTATGAGGATGTGCATCGACTACAGAGAATTGAACAAGCTGACGGTGAAGAATAAATATCCATTACCTAGGATCGATGACTTGTTCGATCAGCTTCAGGGGAAGACGGTCTTCTCTAAGATTGATCTCCGTTCGGGTTATCATCAGTTGAGAATCCGAGAGGAGGACATTCCGAAGACGGCTTTCCGCACTAGGTATGGACATTACGAGTTTCTGGTTATGTCATTTGGACTAACCAATGCTCCTGCAGCATTCATGGACCTGATGAATAGAGTATTCAAGGATTTCCTCGATATCTGTGTAATTGTGTTTATCGACGACATCCTCGTGTACCCTCAATCAGAAGAGGAGCATGGGTTACATCTTCAGATGGTACTGCAACGACTTCGAGAACATAAGCTTTATGCCAAGTTCAAGAAATGTGAGTTCTGGCTATCTCAGGTGCCCTTCCTAGGGCACATTGTGAGTAATGATGGGATCAAGGTGGATCCCGGGAAGATTGAATCCGTCAGGGATTGGCCGAGACCGAAGACAGTGACAGAGATCAGAAGCTTCTTGGGATTAGCTGGGTACTACCGTAGGTTCGTGGAAGGGTTCTCCAAAATTTCAATGCCCCTAACCGAGCTTACAAAGAAGAATCAGCGATTTATCTGGTCAGATAAATGTGAAGCTAGCTTTCAGGAGCTGAAGCAGAGATTGATTACTGCTCCGGTGCTAGCTTTGCCTTCGGACAAGGAGCAGTTCGTAGTCTATTGTGACGCATCCAAACAGGGTTTGGGGTGTGTATTGATGCAAGCCGACCGGGTTATCGCTTATGCCTCCCGTCAGTTAAAGGATTATGAACAGCGATACCCGACTCATGATCTAGAATTGGCCGCAGTGGTTTTTGCACTGAAGATTTGGCGGCATTACCTTTATGGGGAGAAGTGCGAAATCTATACCGACCATAAAAGTCTCAAGTATTTCTTTACTCAGAAAGATTTGAACATGAGACAAAGGCGTTGGTTGGAATTAGTGAAGGATTATGATTGTGAGATCCTCTATCATCCCGGAAAAGCCAATGTAGTGGCTGATGCCCTGAGCAGAAAGGGTCCCAGGCAAGTAGCTAATATGATTCAGATTTCACCTCAGCTAGCAGAGGATATGGTTAGATCCAGCATTGAGTTTGTGGTAGGTCAGCTTCACAACTTCACGCTGCAATCTGATCTATTAGAAAGAATAAAGGTCGCTCAGATGACAGATCCGGAGTTAGTGAAAATCCGAGATGAGGTGTTGGCTGGTCAAGCCAAGGACTTTTCAGTGTCAGATAGTGGGATGCTTTTGTATAAAGCCAGGGTTTGTGTTCCGAGCAGTATGGAACTTAGAAATGAGATCTTTGAGGAGGCTCATTCTACTCCGTATTCTCTGCATCCCGGCACCACCAAGATGTACCAAGATTTGAAACCGTACTTTTGGTGGAGCGGTATGAAGAAGAATTTGGTAGAATTCGTATCGAGATGCCTCACTTGTCAGCAGATTAAGGCTGAACATCAGAGACCAGCAGGGTTGTTGCAGCCTCTAACCCTACCAGAATGGAAATGGGAGGATATTACGATGGATTTTGTGGTCGGGTTGCCTAGGACCACGGGTTTGTATGATTCCATCTGGGTAGTGGTGGATCGATTTACGAAATCTGCTCACTTTCTGCCGGTTAGAACAACATTTTCAGTGGATCAGTTGGCAGAACTGTACGTCAGAGAGATAGTGAGACTTCACGGGGTACCGAAGTCTATAGTTTGGGACAGGGATCCGAAATTCACCTCCAAATTTTGGCAAAGTTTGCAACGGGCAATGGGTACAAAGCTAAAATTCAGTACAGCATTCCATCCTCAGACAGATGGTCAGTCCGAAAGGACAATTCAGATATTGGAGGATATGTTGAGAGCCTGTGTTATGGACTTTGAAGGCTCATGGAGTAAGTATCTACCGTTGATAGAATTCTCTTACAACAACAGTTATCAGAGTACGATAGGGATGGCTCCCTATGAACTGTTGTACGGTAGGAAATGCAGATCCCCTATCCACTGGGATGAGACAGGGGAGAGGAAATACTTAGGTCCTGAGTCAGTACAGCGGACCAATGAGGCGATAGAGAAGATAAAAGCTAGAATGCTTGCCTCACAGAGCAGACATAAGAGTTACGCAGATCCGAAACGCAGAGATGTTGAGTTCCAAGTAGGGGAACATGTGTTTTTACGAGTATCTCCGATGAAGGGGATTAAACGTTTCGGGAAAAGAGGCAAGTTATGCCCTAGATTTACAGGACCTTTCGAGATTCTCGAGAAGATAGGTCAAGTGGCATATCGGTTAGCATTGCCTCCAGCCTTATCAGCAGTGCACAACGTATTCCATGTCTCAATGTTGAGAAAATACGTTTCAGACCCCTCTCATATACTCAGTTATGAGAGTCTTCAGCTTCAGCCAGACATGACCTATGAGGAACAGCCAGTGCAGATCCTGGATAGAAAGGATAAAGTCCTTCGGAATAAGACCATAGCATTGGTCAAGGTTCTCTGGAGAAACAACAAGGTGGAGGAAGCCACCTGGGAGCTAGAGTCAGATATGAGAGCTCAATATCCAGAGTTATTCAGGTTAGATTTCGGGGACGAAATCCTTTTAAGGGGGGATAGTTGTAAAGCCCGCTTAGTTAATTTGGAAATTAGCAGTTGTTTATGTTTAATTATGAAATTATTTATAGCTATTTAAATAATTTATTACTGTTATTTATGGAATTCAGAAATGCATGATTATGTCATCAGTAGTTTTTATATTTTGCATTTCCGGTGTCCGGTATTTTGGAACTCGGCGTTTGGCTCAGTAGAAATCACAACTTAGTATGTTAGTAATTTGGGGACGGGTTTTAGACATTGGGAATGTCGGGAATGGCCGGGAATTTAGAATGTCCCAAAAATACCCCTTTAGTATGATTTTCATGATTTTATGGTGGAGGGGCAAAATGGTCTTTTTGCCCCATTAGTGTTTTGTCTTTTAATGACTTTTTATTTGAAAATTTAAATGTTTAAGTGTTTAATTGTTGGCTGAATAAAATGGGATTTTATAGCTTTTATTTCATTTTTTCCCAAACTTAGAAAAATTACATTTTCTCAAAGAAAACTCTCTCAACTCTCTCTCTCTCTTTTCGGCCATTTGAGGCAGCTTCAAGGGTGATTTTTCCTCTTCAATTTCAAGTAAATTTCAGCTAGTTAGTGTGTCTCTAATCAAGGTAATTCTTGTCTAGCTTTTTCTAATTAGTTTTCTTGAGTTTTTTTATAAAAATTGATGAAATGCATGCTTGAATAGTTGTTGTTGTTGCTGCTGAAATCTGGTTGTTGTTCTGAGTTTAAGCATGTTAGATTAGGGTTGTTTAAGTGATTTTGAAAGCATATTGGATAGATTGTTTAAAGCTTTGAATTTTCTATGCAAAAATGTGGTTTTTGGACGAAAATATAGTGATTCTGTTATTGTGTTGTTGCTGTAGTTTCTAATAGTTTTCAGAGGTGATTTCATGCATATTTGAGTAGAATTAACTAGGTTTGAATGCATGTTTGTGGGAATTGCTCAAGTTTGAGTTTAGAACTCAAAGCTTGAGCTTTAATGGTGATTTTTGATTTTGTGGTTTCTGGGTTAGTTTGAGGCCTTAGAAATGTTTTAGGGAAGGTATAGAACAGGTCTGGAAAGTTTGGAACCATTTGGGGTTGAATTGGTCGAGTTATGAAAAATTTGGTTTGCTGCCTGCGAGGAACCGGAATTCCGGTTGTGCATCCGGAATTCCGGATGAGGGTTCAGTAATTCCCAGAACCGGAATTCCGGTTGGGCAACCGGTCTGCCGGTTGGGGAATTTTTCAGAACCCTAGTTTTCCTCGTTTTTATGTTTTTAGGGGTATTGCCATGCTTTTTATCGATAGGGAAACTTTTAGTTCCAAGTTTTAGTCCCTGGGAAGTGATTTAGCGTGTCACTTATAGCGTTGTGATTTTTATGGTTTAGGAGCCAGTAATCCGCCACTCAGCTTCAGTTCCAGTCAGGTTGACCGGCACACCTGAAATCGGAATCCAGGTAAGACTAGTATAACAGTATGCATATGTAGATTACATGTTTAGCGTGCATGTAGGAAGCCTGCTAGATTACATTAGTTATGTATATAGGCTTCGAACCATCCAACCCTATCACGTCGGTACAGGCTGGAGTATGACCAGCAGCCGGAGTATGACCGGTTCGACCGATCAGGCTGACATTTGGTTGGTGGTTCAGTGCTATTGACCTATCCCGTCGGTACAGGCTAGAGTATGACCAGCAGCCGGAGTATGACCGGTTCGACCGATCAGGAGGATATTTGTCAATAGTACCGTCCCTGTGAACGTTCAAAACTCAGTACCATGTTGGACATGGCAGTAGTGGCTCAGTACCATGTTGGACATGGCAGTAGCAGGACTCAGTATCGTGTTGGACACGGCAGTTAGAATTATGTATGATATTATTATGCTTTTCTTACTGAGTCTGTCGACTCACAGTTTATGTTCATGTGTAGGTAAAGGCAAGGCTTTAGCTGATGGACCGTGAGCGAGCTTATGAGATTGTACATGTCGGGGCGGTTAGGCCTGGAGCGTACGATCCTCGGGACAGCAAGGCTGATTTTGTAACTGGTCGTTAGACGGCCCTTAATTTTATGTAACAGTTGAACAGTTAAACTTTTTGTAAATATTTTTATAATTGGGATCCCTAGTCTTTTGTAATACTGTTTTATAAGTTTAATTAAAAAGCAAAATTTTAATTAATCACGTTTTTCCATAAACCTCGTTGATTAGCAACGAGCTGCACAGTACGTTTAAAAATCACGTAATACGCCTAAGTTAGTTAGGGTGTTACATCTAAATTGCTATGATTAACTTGTTGATAGATCCAATGATCTGATTTTAATCATAGTCCAATTGTCAATAGATCTTATAAATAATTTGTAACAGGTAAATTTTGCAATTTCTTTCATCTGTGTAAACCTAGTAACATGATAGGGCCCATCCGAATCATTTGACTTGTGTGAGACTATATGTTTGCTTTTGGGCCTAGATGCATATAGGAAGCCCATTTAAGTTTTACTAAGTAAATGGACTAGGTTGCTAAAATAAATTTTGACATAAGTAAATTTATTTAGGCCCAATTAGATTTGGGCTTATTCAATGAATAACAATTATTTATTTAAAGGTTAAATTCCTCTCTTTTGGACCTTGTGTGAGAGTTGGGGGCCAATAGAAGTGGGTACGACATACTGAACTCAGCTCCCCCTCACATGAACTACCCCAATTGTGAAGACCCATTTGCCTTATTTAAATAATTGTATTAGGTTAATTATATTAGTCTAACCTAATTAAAATTGAATTAGCAACATAATTAACTTTTAAAATATATGAAATTTAATTTTTCATTTAATATTTTAAAGTTAATTTTAGAAAAACACTTAGTAAATGAAATTATTCTAGATAGTTATTTCTAGAACTAGTTATTTTTTTTTCTAATATTTAATTAGGAAAATATCAGTGAAACTAATTGTTTAATAATTAATTTTGGTACAATCTAAGTTAAGTATATTTTTTCCTAGTATTAAATTAGAATTAATAATTATGTCTTCTCTGTACTTAATTATTTATTTCTTGAATTTAATACATTTAATTAAATTGAAAATTTAAATACTTAAGTTGAATTTCATCATGATACTTAAATATTATTATTTTCATGTTATTTAATTAAAATTAAAAATTATTTTAAGTTTGAAATCTTATTTCATATAACTTAAATTCGAATAATTTTCAAAATATATTTTATTTTATTTTATTAATCTTTTTCCACAATTTCGAAATTGCATTTCTTAAATGCAGAAATTTCGAATTTTATTTGAAAAATAGATTAAAGTTGTAAATTATTTATTTTAATTGTGGACCAACTTAAATCAATAATTTTTTCATTTAATGATTAATTTAAATAAATGAAGTAAAACATATTTAATTAGAAAATGAATTAATTAGTCAATGAAAATCTAGATAGATATTCTCTGTTTTTGCTTAAAGTATTTTTCTAGTATATTTAATTAAATAGAAAATTAATATTTAAGTTGATTTTCATCATGATACTTAAATATTTGAAATTTTTCTTATATATTTAATTAAATAGGAAAAATTATATTTTTTTTTGTTGTAAATTAATTCTATTAATTAATATTGGGCCAACATTAAATTAGAATAATTTTTTCCAGGATTTATTTTTATTTTATTTTAACAAGCAATTTCGAAAATTGTACTCTTAAATACTTTAATTTTTTGAAATACAATATATATTTATAGAAAATTAAATTTGAGTTGTAAATTAATTTAAATTAATTTTGTAACAATTTAAATTGAATATTTTTCAAAATATTTATTGGAAATTATTACTAAGTTGGAAATAATTCATGTTATTTTCATATCCATCTAAGTAAAATTTATAAATATTAAATTAAAATTTATATTTAGAATTTTTCATTCTAAATTAGAAATTTTAATTAAATAAATATATATTTAAAATAAATAGATTAAAATAAGTATCAAAGAAAATACAACTCTCTTTAAATAATGAGCTTTATTATTATTAGGACATTCGATCTCCATTGTTGGTCTTACAATAGTTAAATGTTTTCAATATAACCTCGAGACGCTAGACTTCGTCCCCCTTATGGATGGTTATTCGTTGAACGCATTTAACACCGTAAGATCTCATTTGATAAGTGTTTTGTAAGTTTTTGTCTCTATTAGACTCTCCCCTACGGTGACTACTTAGAGATAAACTTATAAAACATGAAACAATGGTGGAAGCTCATAAGATGAGAATAACCTTGACTCTCGCCTACCAGGACAACTTTAGATTCTTATTTTGATCGAATAAAAGGTTGCTAGAATGGTTTGCATTTTAGATGAGCTGGCAACTCTATTCTGTTAGGTTTTGTGCCCTAAATAAAACCCATTTCAATATAATCAGATTTACTTATTAATAAAGATCAGAAATAACATTTTATGTTGCATGGTTCACATGATTTATTTCATGATTATATATATAATGTATGAATTCTATTTAAGTCCAGAACATATGAATTTGTAAATGATTATAGTATTGTCAGCACAGTGGAATATAATCTTAATTATATGTTCGAAAGTTTATTCCTTGATTTGTCAAAACACTGGATTTAGACTGACATGAAATAATCAGCGATAGGTATTCTTACACCTTGGAAAAGTGTTATGTCCTTTCCAGGACATTGGCAAAGTTTACCAATATCGGATGTATGGAGTATACATCGGAAGGGACCGATATTGAATTTTGATTAGATATATTAAAATTTACCGTAATATCTATTCAATTCAATATCACCTGTTGATCCTAGATCAAATGATCTTAATCCTGATATGATTAGGTTCAATCTCAAGAGTGTTATTCGAGTTCTTTGATTTGTTAGTTAAGCCTACTTTTGGGTCAGGGTGGTACGTACATTTTGGGAACACGGTAGTGTAATTGAGTGGGAGCGCTAACATAAATATGAAATCTATAGCTTCTATCTAGCAAATAGAAAGTAAAGGATGATTTCCTTCGAGCTTAACCAAACAAAAATAAATGGTGGAGTACTCATTTTACTTAGCTGAAATATCATTTATACAGGGTTAAGTGTTTTAAGGATAAAATACATTGTAAGGTGTTACGGTAATTTAATCCCTTTACAGTGTAAATCATCTATATAGAGGATCATTGAACAAATTAGGATTATGACAATGGATAACTAATGACGTATCTATATCGTGGAACATATAGAGCATTCTACATGACTGAGAGTGCATTTCCCAGTTCTAAGAGTGGATTCAATAAGGAATTAATAAGTTAGGAAATTTACTTGGTAAATTCGGTTTGACTTATTGGAAGCTTGGTTATATAGACCCTTGGTCCCCATACTAGTTGAGACCATACTGCTTGTAAGACTCAGTTAATTGATTTTAATTAATCAATTATAATTCTAAAAGCTAGACTATGTCTACTTTATGAATTTTTACTAGGCAAGAGCGAAATTGTAAAGAAAAGAGATTCTAGGTTTATTTATTAATTAAGATATTTTATATGTCTAAATTAATAAATATATTAAATGACAATATTATTTAATAATTATTCTTAAGTTATTAAATAATTAGAATTGGCATTTAAATGGTTAAATTGAAAAATGGGCATTTTTGAGAAAATGGGAATGAGAAATAACAAAATGGGAAAGTTGCAAAGTGAGGCCCAATTTCCTTATATGGGCCGCCCACTATGCATAGGTTTTTACCATTTTAATTTTTCATTATTTTAATGCCACACAATTCTAACCTAAACCTAGAGGGCATTCTATAAATAGAAAGTAGTGGCTTCAGGAAACAACATACAATTGCATCTCATTCTTTTCAGAGTGAATTCCTGAGCGGCCACTTTCCTCTCTCTTTTCTTCTCTTCAAAATTTCGAAATTCCCTTGAGTGAATGAGTAGTGCCCACACACATCAAGTGGTACCTCAATCATAGTATGTAAGACTATGGAAAATCAGCATCAAAGAAGGAGAGAAAGAGATCCAGGTTCAGATCTTGATTATGCTCTGCTATAGAAAGGAATCATGGGCTAGAGATCTGAATGGAAGGAGTCATAATATTCCGCTGCACCCAATGTAAGGTTTTCTTAAACTCTTATGTGTTTATTTCATTGTTTTAGAATTCATATTAGGATGTTAATAAAACATACTTGATAGTAAATCTAGATCCTGGTAAAATAATTCCAATAATTGGCACTAGAGCCATGGTAATGATTTACTTTCATGTAATATGAATTAAAACGATGTTTTATATGTTTTGTGTTGATTTGGATAGTTTCATGTTGGTTTATGTGCTTATGTGATGAATATATATGTTGTACGAATTTTTTCCATGAAAAATATTTTTTCAATTTTTGAAAATATTTTATTTGGATTCCTTGTGAAAAATTGAGCAATTTTTGTTTTTACGGAACTCGATTCCGATAAAAATTGAAAAAGTTATGAATTTTGGAAAATCGGGATTCAAGGTTGTCGAGTGGGTGCATCAAATACGAATTTTGTGGTTTTTTCCCCAAAAATCCAATTTTTTATGCGATTGTTTCCCAAAATCTTATATTTCCAATTTTAAATTTTTCCAATTTTAAATATTTCTAATTTTAAATATTTCCAATTTGAAATATTTCTTTTTTTTTTTTAAATATTTCCATTTTGGAATATTTCCAATTTTAAATATTTCCTGTTATGGTAAGATTTAAAAATTTGTTAACTTCTTTAATATTTAAATATTATTTAATTATAAGATTAGATCTTTTGATATTTAACATATTTTAAATTAAAAGATAACTTTGTCTTTTTTCTTTAAAATATTATATTAAAATTATTTTATATGATAAATTAAATAATTAATAAATTTGAAATTAACATAGATATTTTTATATATACACTTACCATAGTATTTTCAAATTCAAAATTTGTTATTTTGTTAAATATTTCATTATTTATAAATTATAAGTTTAAAAATGATATTTTTCTATATATATCATTTTTTTCCTTATTGGAAATTTATAAATCATATCTTGAATATTTAAATAACTTAGATATTTTGTAGAAATTTGAATATTGCTTAATTTGAGATATTTTGACATATAATTATGGTATTTATTATTTATTTAATATTTTATTCCTAAAATAATAATTATCTAACCAAATCTATTTTAAAATTAGTTTATTTTATTAAATTATAAGATTTGAAAATGATATTGAAGATTCTTTCTTTCAAATCATTGATCTTATTTGATATTTAATTTAATTTGATTCAAATAAACCTAGATATTTTTAAATTAGTTTCTTTATTTTGAGATTTTAGGGTTTGTTTTAACAACCCTAAAAATTTTCAAAATCTAGTTGGTTAGTTTAAGTAATAATTTAATTATATTAATATCTTATTTCACATCTGTTACATGGACAATGTTTGTTTACTAATTTATATTGTTTATTCAAATTTTTTTAACAATTTATTATTTATTTGATCTAAATTGCTATGATTAACTTGTTGACAGATCCAATGATCTGATTTTAATCATAGTCCAATTGTCAATAGATCTTATAAATAATTTGTAACAGGTAAATTTTGTACTGCTTTCATCTGTGTAAACCTAGTAACATGATAGGGCTCATCCAAATCATTTGACCTGTGTGAGCCTATATGTTTGCTATTGGGCTTCGATGCATATAGGAAGCCCATTTAAGTTTTACTAAGTAAATGGACTAGCTTGCTAAAATAAAATTTGACATAAGTAATTTTATTTAGGCCCAATTAGATTTGGGCTTATTCAATGAATAACAATTGTTTATTTTAAGGTTAAATTCCTCTCTTTTGGGCCTTGTGTGAGAGTTGGGGGCCAATAGAAGTGGGTACGACATACTGAACCCAGCTCCCCCTCACATGAACTACCCCAATTGTGAAGGCTCATTTGCCTTATTTAAATAATTGTATTAGGTTAATTATATTAGTCTAACCTAATTAAAATAGAATTAGCAACATAATTCACTTTTAAAATATATGAAATTTATTTTTCATTTTAATATTTTAAAGTTAATTTTAGAAAAACACTTAGTTAATGATATATATTCTAGATAGTTATTTCTATATTAGTTATTATTTCTAATATTAAATAGGAAAATATCATTGATTGTGAAGTTAATTGTTTAATAATTAATTTTGGTATAATCTAAGTTTAGAATATTTTCCTAGTATTAAACTAGAATTAAAATTAAGTTTCCTCTATACTTAATTATTTATTTCTTGAATTTAATACATTTAATTAAATTGAAAATTCAATATCTAAGTTGATTTTCATCATGATACTTAAATATTGTTATTTTCATGTTATTTAATTAAAGTTGAAAATTATTTTAAGTTTGGAATCTTATTTTAGAATAACTTAAATCTGAATAATTTTCAAAAAATATTTTATTTTATTTTATTAATCTTTTTCCTAAAATTTCAAAATTGCATTTCTTTAATGCAGAAATTTCGAATTTCAATTGAAAAATAGATTAAAGTTGAAAATTATTTATTCTAATTTTGGACCAACTTAAATCAATGATTTTTTCATTTAATGATTAATTAAAATAAATGAACTGAAATATATTATAATTAGAAATTGAATTAATTAGTCAATGAAAGTCTAGATAGTTATTATCTGTTTTGCTTGAAGTATTTTTCTAGTGTATTTAATTAAATAGAAAATTAATATTTAAGTTGATTCTTAATCATGATACTTAAATATTTGAAATTTTTCTTAAGTATTTAATTAAATAGGAAAATTATATTTTTTGTTGAAAATTAATTTTTATTAATTAATTTTGGGCCAACATAAAATTAGAGTAATTTTCCAGGATTTATTTTTATTTTATTTTAAAGCATTTTCGAAAGTAGTATTCTTATACACTTCATTTTTCGAAGTGCAATATATATTTATAGAAAATTAAATTTGAGTTGTAAATTAATTTAAATTAATTTTGAAACAACTTAAATTGCATATTTTTCTAAATATTTATGGAAATTATTACTAAGATGGAAATAATTCACGTTATTTTCATATCCATCTAAGTATAATTTATAAATATTACATTAAAATTTATATTTAGAATTTTTGATTCTAAATTGGAAATTTGAATTAAATAAATATATATATTTAAAATAAATAAATTAAAATAAGTTTCAGAAGAAAATACAACTTTCATTAAATAATGAGCTTTATTATTAGGATATTCGATCTCCATTGTTGGTTTTACATAGCTATTGTTTTAGTGAGTAATCCTCCCTAATGGAGGAACGTTCATTAGCAAGTTAGCACCGTTTAATCTCGAAAGATAAGTAATCTTGTAAGTTTTTTATATAGTATTGATCACCCTAATGGTGGCGACTGTATAAGACTTGCAAGAATATGAAACAATGGTGGAAGCTCATAAGATAGAATAGCCTTGACTCTCGCCTAAACGGGACAACGCGGATTCCAATCTTGATCGAATAAAAGGTTGGTAGAATGTTTATCATTTTAGATGAGCTGACAACTCTATTCAATGGATGGTATCACTGACTCTCGCCTAAACGGGACACTGATATCAGTTTGTTGAAGACCTTGGAAATTATTTAGGATTGTATGTTTTAGTATTTTCACTTGTCATTCCTACTTGCTATGTTTGATAATTTCTTAATTGTGTATGAATTTATATTGAACCATGTTATTTTCTGTTATTAAATTGTAGTTTAATTTCGAATCTTCATTGTTGGTCTAACTTGGTTTGTTTTTCTAATGAGATAAATCCCTAATGGATTTTCACCATTAGACTAACATAATAGTGTTAGATCTCGAAAGATAAGTATTGTAAATGCAACATCTAGCTGTTCATCAATTGATGACACCTTAGACTAGTATTTACAATATGAAACAAGAAGATTGTATAAATAAGATTACTTTGACTCTCGCTAATCGGAGCATCGTTGGATTCTTATTTAAAACGAAATTATCCTAATTCCTCTTAGCTTATTCATTTCGAATTAGCTCAATGACATATCATTGGATGAATGGTCTATAAATCATATAAAGTCATTCTATATTTTCTCTTAAGAAATTAAATAACGAATATGATTATATTCCCGAAATGATATAAATTCTCGATCTTAAAATCTCCTACTTGTATGGGCAAACCAATCAACTTAGATTTAAATTAGTAGTGGTGGTCCAAGAAAGAATTACTCATAATACAGTTACACTTTCACAGGTGTTTTAATAACCATTTTATATCAATGGATTCAAACTGTATGTTAGTATTCTGTGACCAGAATCCACTTGCACTATTCTAAGAACTCTTCGATGTAACTAAACTTAAGTCATCAAAAGATACAACCACATATTTTATAAATCTATGGCATTTGTATCTTGTTCATAGTGGTTTTGACAAGATCATTCTCTGCAAAGAGTTAATATGCCTATATCCACTGAAATTAAATTCATCTCATTCGCAGATGGATGTACACTCAGGGGTGGATATGAGTTTTCGTTGTATTCTTAAAACGATCACTCTAGATTTTACCTTATGCAAAAAGAAATTTGAAATGTTTGAAAAATTTCATGAATTTCTAGCAATGGTGATAAACCATTAATGTAAGTGGTTAAAGATCTTGCGAACTGATAGGGGTGGAGAAAAAGTTAGTAGATATGCAGTTCAAAGATCATTAATTTGATTTTGGAATTATATCCAAACTTACGTCCCCAGAAATTCAATTTGCATATTGATAATTAGTTACTAGTCGTTGCCTAAATCTTTCTATGGTAATATAATTTCAGAATGATGCAATGGTTGTATACTTAATGTAAATCATTACTAGATTCATGGATGACCTATTCGAAATCTTAAGAAAAGCTAGAAATGCTAACCCTGGTTTGCATATTTGTTAGATATTCTAAGTTATTAGGGGTGGACCATCCCATAGTCATTAGATAAGAAAGTGTTTGTTTAAACAAATACCACTTTTCTAAGAAAATGACTAAGTCTGAAAATAAAGTAGCAAATAAAGGAGATATTTTTTTCTTGATTCCATAAGTGTTCTATCATCTTATTCTTTACAAGATGATCCCACTGCCTCTGTTGTCTTAACACAACCGAAGAGGTCAATACCATTTAGTTTTATTAGACATAGTTCACGGTACCTTGTCGTAGTGGGAGAGTCTCTAGGAACTCACTCTTCTTATGACTTGGAAGACACTAGTGATTAAAATCCATTGTGAGTTTAAACAAGTAATTGATTGTCAAGATAAGAAACTAAGAAAAAAGCCAAGAGAACTATGGTTTAATCCATTCACATGGAGTAACCTAAAGTTTTCTATTACACAGGACATAAAAGGAAATTTTCGTTAATAAGTCTATTCAATGGACTTAACAAAACTTCCTGTTTCTAGTATTATAGGTTTGAGTTTATCTAAACCTATGGCTTGTGGTATACCTGGTAATTACCTACTCTAATGCAAGCAACTTACTTTAGTAAGATGCTGAAGCACTTTCATTCCAATGGCAATCTATAGAAGCTTCACAACTTCTAAGCATAGATTTTATTTACCTAAGGAAAAGTCTCAACTATTCCAGAAAAGATAAAGCCATGAAAGAATTTCTTAAATCAACAGTGAGAGGTCTCAGATATGCTTTAGTATGCCTTAGACCAGACACCTGCTGTTGAGTGGGAGTAATGAGTAGGTATCAGATTAATCCAGGAGAGGAACATTGGAAGACAATTAAGTAAATCTTAAGATTAAGAAGAGGAACTATATTTTAGTCAATAATAAGGGTGTGTTTAAAACTCTTAGACTACACCACATCAGATTTCAAGACTTGCCTTTGTGCTAGAAAGTCTGCTGATAAAATGGTGATTACTTTGGGGGTGGAGTAGTGATTTTGGAGAAGTGTAAAAACTTATCTGAAGTCTCTTAGTCTACCAGAAAGAGACTGAATGTTGAAGTTGCAGGAAAGGTACTTATTCAGTCTAAGGAAAGTTCTATAGATTTGTGGCACCGTTCCAACTTGCAGTAACTACTAGTGTTACTTCTTGAATAACCAAGAAGTAGTTGCCAAAAGTATAGAATCAGGTATCCCAAGAGAGTAGACATATAGAGAGGAATTTCACATTATCAAGGATTTTGTGATTAAGGAAGAGTAATGGTGGAGAAGAGGTAGTGTTTAATTCACTTGATTTGTATATCAAGGTGTTGAAATTATTTGAAATGCACATTTTGTTTTATATTAGTGCAAGTGGGAGTTTGTTGGGTTTTGTGCCCTAAATAAAACCCATTTCAATATAATCAGATTTACTTATTAATAAAGATCAGAAATAACATTTTATGTTGCATGGTTCGCATGGTTTATTTCATGATTATATATATAAAATGTATGAATTCTATTTAAGTCCAGAACATATGAATTTGTTAATGATTATAGTGTTGTCAGCACAGTGGAATATAATCTTAATTATATGTTCGAAAGTTTATTCCCTGATTTGTCAGAACACTAGATTTAGACTGACATGGTATAATCAGCGATAGGTATTCTTACACCTTGGAAAATTGTTATGTCCTTTCCAGGACATTGGCAAAGTTTACCAGTATCGGATGTATGGAGTATACATCAAAAGGGACCGATATTGAATTTTGATTAGATATATTAAAATTTACCGTAATATCTATTCAATTCAATATCACCTGTTGATCCTAAATCAAATGATCCTAATCTTGATATGATTAGGTTCAATCTCAAGAGTGTTATTCGTGTTCTTTGATTTATTAGTTAAGCCTACTTTTGGGTCAGGGTGATACGTACATTTTGGGAACACGGTAGTGCAATTGAGTGGGAGCGCTAAGATAAATATGGAATCTATAGCTTCTATCTGGCAAATAGAAAGTAAAGGATGATTTCCTTCGAGCTTAACCAAACGAATATAAATGGTGGAGTACTCATTTCACTTAGCTGAAATATCATTTATATAGGGTTAAGTGTTTTAAGGATAAAATACATTGTAGGGTGTTACGGTAATTTAATCCCTTTACAGTGTAAATCATCTATATAGAGGATCATTGATCAAATTAGGATTATAACAATGGATAACTAATGACGTATCTATATCGTGGAACATATAGAGCGTTCTATATGACTGAGAGTGCAATTCCAAGTTCTAAGAGTGGATTCAACAAGGAATTAATAAGTTAGGGAATTTACTTGGTAAAATCGGTTCGACTTATTGGAAGCTCGGTTATATAGACCCATGGTCCCCATACTAGTTGAGACCATACTGCTTGTAAGACTCAGTTAATTGATTTTAATTAATCAATTATAATTCTAAAAAATTAGACTATGTCTACTTTATGAATTTTCACTAAGCAAGGGCGAAATTGTAAAGAAAAGAGATTCTAAGTTTATTTATTAATTAAGATATTTTATATGTCTAAATTAATAAATATATTAAATGAAAATATTATCTAATAATTATTCTTAAGTTATTAAATAATTAGAATTGGCATTTAAATGGTTAAATTGGAAAATTGGCATTTTTGAGAAAATGGGAATGAGAAATAACAAAATGGGAAAGTTGCAAAGTGAGGCCCAATTTCCTTATGTGGGCCGCCCACTATGCATAGGTGTTTACCATTTTAATTTTTCATTATTTTAATGCCACACAATCCTAACCTAAACTTAGAGGGCATTCTATAAATAGAAAGTAATGGCTTCAGGAAACAACATACAATTGCATCTCATTCTTTTCAGAGTGAATTCCTGAGCCGCCACTTTCCTCTCTCTTTTCTTCTCTTCAAAATTTCGAAATTCCCTTGAGTGAATTAGAGTGCCCACACACATCAAGTGATACCTCAATCATAGTATGTAAGACTATGGAAAATCAGCATCAAAGAAGGAGAGAAAGAGATCCAGGTTCAGATCTTGATTATGCTCTGCTACAGAAAGGAATCAAGGGCTAGAGATCTGAATGGAAGGAGTCATAATATTCCGCTGCACCCAATGTAAGGTTTTCTTAAACTCTTATGTGTTTATTTCATTGATTTAGAAATCATATTAGGATGTTAATAAAATATACTTGATAGTAAATCTAGATCCTGGTAAAAGAATTCCAACATATTCAATGAATGATACTTTGACTCTCGCCTACCGGGACACTGTATCAGTTTGTTGGAAACCTTAGAAATTATTTATGATGTGCCTGTTTTGTATTTTCACATGTCTTTGTTATTTGCTATATGTTTGATAATTTTTGAATTGTGTATGAATTTATATTGAACCATGTTATTTTCTGTTATTAAATTGTAATTTAATTTTGAATCTTCATTGTTGGTCTAACATGTTTTGTTGTTTTAATGGGACAAATCCCTAATGGATTTTCACCATTAGACATACATAATAGTGTTAGATCTCGAAAGATAAGTATTTTATATGCAACATCTAGTTGTTCATCAATTGATGACACCTTAGACTAGTATTTACAATATGAAACAAGAAGATTATATAAATAAGATAACTTTGGCTTTCTCTAATCGAAACATCGTTAGATTCTTATTTAAAAAAACGAAATTATCCTAATTCCTCTTAGCTTATTCATTTCAAATTAGCACAATAACATATCATTGGATGAATGGTATATAAATCATATCATGTCATTCTATTTTCTCTTAAGAAATTAAATGACGCATATGATTATAATCCCGAAATTCTATCCCAAAATGATATAAATCCTCAATCTTAGAAATCTCCTACTTGTATGGGCAAATCTGACTTAGAGTTTAAGTTAGTAGTGGTGGTCCAAGAAGAATAACTCATTATATTTGGTATAAATTTAAGTCTTTGACTTTAATTTTAGAATCCAAACAGAAATTTTCTTATATTTCTAATTCCAGGATACAATACAGTTACACTTTCACAAGTGTTTAATAACCATTTTCTATCAATGGATTCAAACTGTATGGAATATGAGTTTAGTATTCTGTGACCAGGATCCACTTGCACTATTCTAAGAACTCTTTGATGTAATTAAACCTAAGTCATCAAAAGACACAACCACATTTTTTTTCTATGGCATTTGTATCTTGTTCATAGTTGTTTTGACAAGATCAATCTCTGTAAAGAGTTAATATGCCTATATCCACTGAAAGTAAATTCATCTCAGATGGATGTACATTCAGGGGTGGACATGAGTTTTTCGTTGTATTCTTAAAACGATCACTCTAGATTATACCTTATGCAAAGAAATTTGAAATGTTTGAAAAATTTCATGAATTTCTAGCAATGGTAAAAACCATTAAGGTAAGTGGTTAAAGATCTTGCGAACTGATAGGGGTGGAGAAATAGTTAGTAGATATGCAGTTCGAAGATCATTAAATTGATTTTTGAATTATATCCAAACTTACCTCCCCCGAAATTCGAGTTGCATATTAATGATTAGTTACTAGTCGTTGCCTAACTCCTTCTATGGTAATACAATTTCAGAGTGATGTAATGATTGTATACTTTATGTAAATCATTACTAGATTCATGGATGACCTAATCAAAATCTTAAGAAAAGCTAGAATTGTTAACCATGGTTTGCATGTTTGTTAGCTATTCTAAGTGATTAGGGGAGGACCATCCCATAGTCAATAGATAAGAAAGTGTTCGTTTAAACAAATACTACTTTTCTAAGAAAATGACTAAGTGTGAAAATAAAGTAGCAAATAAAGGAGATATTTTTTTTCTTGATTCCAAAAGTGTTCTATCATCTTATTCCATATGATGATCCCACTGTCTCCGTTATTTTGACACAACCGAAGAGGTCAATACCATTTAGTTTTTCTTAGACATAATTTACGGTACCTTGTCGTAGTGCGAGAGTTTCTAGGAACTCACCTTCTTATGACTTGGAAGACACTAGTGATTAAAATCCATTGTGAGTTTAAACAAGTAATGGATTGTCAAGATAAGAAACTAAGAAGAAAAGCCAATAGAACTATGGTTTAATCAATTCACATGGAGTAACATAAACTTTCTATTACACTGGGCATAAAAGGAAATTTTCGTTAATAAGTCTATTCAATGGACTTAACAAAACTTCCTGTTTCTAGTATTATAGGTTTGAGTTTATCTAAACCTATGGCTTGTGGTATACCTGGTAATTACTTACTCTAATGCAAGCAACTTACTTTAGTAAGATTCGAAGCACTTTCTTTCCAATGGCAATCTATAGAATCTTCACAACTTCTAAGCATAGATTTTATTTATCTAAGGAAAAGTCTCAACTATTCAAGAAAAGATAAAGCCATGAAAGAATTTCTTAAATCAACAGTGAGAGGTCTCAGATATGCTTTAGTATGCCTTAGACCAGACACCTGCTGTTGAGTGGGAGTAATGAGTAGGTATCAGATTAATCCAGGAGAGGAACATTGGAAGACTATCAAGTAAATCTTAAGATTAAGAAGAGGAACTATATGTTAGTCAATAAGGGTGTGTTTATAACTCTTAGACTACACCACATCAGATTTCGAGACTTGCGTTTGTGCTAGAAAGTCTGCTGATAAGATGGTGATTACTTTGGGGGTGGAGTAGTGATTTTGGAGAAGTTTAAAAACCTATCTGAAATCTCTAGGTCTACCAGAGAGGACCTAAATGTTAAAGTTGCAGGAAAGGTACTTATTCAGTCTAAGGAAAGTTCTATACAATTATGGCATCGTTCTAACTTGTCTTAACTACTAGTGTTAATTTCCTGATTAACCAAAAGTAGTTGCCAAAGGTATAGAATCCAGTATCCCAAAAGAGTAGACATATAGAGAGGAATATCACATTATCAATGATTTTGTGATTAAGGAAGAGTAATGGTGGAGAAAAGGTTGTGTTGAATTCAACCTGTCAGATCCTATTACGAGGAGTATACTATTACTACACTTGATTTGTATATAAAGTTGTTGAGATTATTTGAAATGCACATTTTGTTTTATATTAGTGCAAGCGGGAATTTGTTGGGTTTTATGCCCTAAGTAAAACTCATTTCACTATAATCAGATTTACTTATTAATAAAGATCAGAAATAACATTTAATGTTGCATGGTTCACATGATTTATTTCATGATTATTTACATAATGTGTGAATTCTATTTAAGTCGAGAACATATCAATTTGTTAATGATTATAGTGTTGTCAACACAGTGGAATATAATCTTAATTATATGTTCGAAAGTTTATTCCCTGATTTGTCAATTCACTAGATTTAGACTGACATGATAATCAGCGATAGGTATTCTTACACCTTGGATAAGTGTTATGTCCTTTCCAGGACATTGGCAAAGTTTACCAGCATCGGATGTATGGAGTATACATCGGAAGGAACCGATATTGAACTTTGATTATATATATTAAAATTTAGCATAATATTTATTCAATTAAATATCACCCATTGATCCTAGATCAAATGATCTTAATCCTGATATGTTTAGGTTGATCTCAAGAGTATTATACATGTTCTTTGATTTGTTAGTTAAGCCTACTTTTGGGTCAGGGTGATACGTACATTTTGGGAACATGATAGTATAATTGAGTGGGAGCGATAACATAAATATGGAGTCTATAACTTCTATAGGAATTTAGATGTGAAACGATAATATCCTTCGAGCTTGGCTAAACACAGATAAATGGTGGAGATCTCATTTCAATTCGCTGAAATATCATTTCTACGGAGCTAAGTGTTTTTAAGGATAAAATACATTGAAGGTGTAACGGTAACTTAGTGCGTATTCAATGTAGATCATCTATTAGAGGATCATTGATCAAATTAGGATTATAACAATGGATAACTAATGACGTATCTGTTGGAAATTATTTTACCGGGATCTTAGATCTACTCACAAGTATGTTGATTAACACCTTAAATATGAACTTTCTAAAACGATGAAATAAACACATATAAAGTTTAGGAAACCTTACATTGGGTGCAGCGGAATATAATGGCTCCTTCTGTTCAGATATCTAGCCCTTGATTCCTTTCTGTAGCAGAGCATTATCAATATCTGAACCTGGATCTCTTTCTCTGATTCTTTAGTGCTGAAACTCGTTCTTGTTGAAAGTCTTTCTTCACGATCTTCCTCACTATGATTGAGGTATCACTTACTGCGTGTGGGCACTACTCTAACACTAAGAATTTCGAAATTCAATGAAGAAGAAAGAGGAGAAGAGGTCGGCAAAAGATAGGGAGAGAGAGAGGCTTAGTTTTTTTTCTGAGTCAAAAGTGTAATTTTCCTGAAGCCTTCACTATCTATTTATAGCATTCCACTAGGGTTAGGTTTGAATTATTTGGCATTAAAATAATGAAAATATCAGTTTAAATTCCCTACAAAAGTGGCCGGCCCTATATAAGTGGATTTGGGCCTCACTTTTTTCAATTTTGCAGTTTTATCTTTTCTGCATCTGATTTTCTCAAAAACGCCAATTTTTCAAATTCAACCATTTAAATGCCAATTCTAACTATTTAATAAATATAAATAATTATTAAATAATATTGTCATTTAACATATTTATTAATTGAACCATACAAAGTATAATAATTAACAAATATGCCCCTAAAACTCTTTCTTTACAATTTCGCCCTTACTTAGTGAAAAATTCACAAATAGACATAGTCTAATTTGAGAATTATAATTGATTAATCAAAACCAATTATATGAGTCTTACAAGCAATATTATTACAACTAGTGCGGGGACCATGGGTCTATATAACCGAGCTTCCAATAAGTAGATCAAGAATTTATTACTAAAATTCACTAACTTATTAATTCTTCGTTGAATCCATGCATAGAACTTAGAATTGCACTCTCAGTATATAGAATGCTCTATATGTTCCACCATATAGACACATCATTAGTTATCCATTGTTATAATCCTAATTTGATCAATGATCCTCTATATGAATGATCTACACTGTAAAGGGATTAAATTACCGTTACACCCTACAATGTATTTAATCCTTAAAACACTTAACCCCGTATAAATGATATTTCAGCTTATGTGAAATGAGATCTCCACCATTTATTTTCGTTTCGTCAAGCTTGAATGATATCATCCTTTACTTACTATTCGCCAGATAGAAGCTATAGATTCCATGTTTATGATAGCGCTCCCACTCAATAGCACTACCGTGTTCCCAAAATGTACGTATTACCCTGACCTAAAAGTAGGCTTAACTAACAAATCAAAGAACACGAATAGCCTCTTGAGATCGAGCCTAATCATAACAGGATTAAGATCATTTGATCTAGGATCAACTAGGCGATATTGACTTGAATAGATATTACGGTAAGTTTAATAAATCTAAGTCAAAGTTCAATATCGGTCCCTTCCGATGCATACTCCATGCATCCAACCTGAGCTTTACTTTAACCAATGCTCTGGAAAGAACGTAGCACTTCTCCAAATGCAAGTAAACTCTGTTGTAGATTATCATATCTGTAAAACCCTATGTCTGATAAATCTAGGAAACTTTATTCACATAGTCATGTTTACTTTCCAATGTGTTGACGACACAATAAACAGGATCAAGTATGTGGAAAGGGTTTCAGATGAATTCATACATTATGTACATATAATCATGAAATAAATCATGTGAACCATGCAACATTAAATGTTATTTCTGATCTATATTAATAAGTAAATCTGATTATATTGAAATGAGTTTTATTTAGGGCATAAAACCCAACAAACTCCCACTTGCACTAATATAAAACAAAATGTGCATTTCAAATAATCTCAACACCTTGATATACAAATCAAGTGTAGTAGTAGTAAACTCCTCGTAATATGATCTGAAAGGTTGAATCAAACACAACCTTTTCTCCACCATTACTCTTCCTTAATCACAAAATTATTAACAATGTGAAATTCCTCTCTATATGTCTACTCTCTTGGGATACTGGATTCTATACATACCCTTGGCAACTACTTTTGGTTAATCAGGAAATTAACACTAGTAGTTTAGGCAATTTGGAATGGTGCCAAAAATGTATAGAACTTTCCTTAGACTGAATAAGTACCTTTCCTGCAACTTTAACATTCAGTCCCTTTCTGGTAGACCTAGAGACTTCAGATAGGTTTTTACACTTCTCCAAAATCACTATTCCACCCCCAGAGTAATCACCATCTTATCAGAAAGATTTTCTAGCACAAAGGCAAATTTCGAAATCTGATGTGGTGTAGTCTAAGAGTTCTAAACACACCCTTATAGACTAACATATAGTTCCTCTTATTAATCTTAGGATTTACTTGATTGTCTTCCAATGTTCTTCTCCTGGATTAATCTGATACCTACTCATTACTCCCACTCAACAGCAGGTGTCTGGTCTAAGGCATACAAAAGCATATCTAAGACCTGTCACTGTTGATATAAGAAATTCTTTCATGGATTTATCTTTTCTGGAATAGTTGAGACTTTTCCTTAGATAAATAAAATCTATGCCTAAGAAGTTGTGAAGCTTCTATAGATTTCCATTAGAAAGAAAATGCTTCAGCATCTTACTAGAGTAAGTTGCTTGCATTAGAGTAAGTATTACCAGGTATACCAGAAGCCATAGGTTTAGATAAACTCAAACCTATAATACTAGGAACAGGAAGTTTGTTAAGTCCATTGAATAGACTTATTAACTAAAATTTCCTTTTATGTCCTTGTAATAGAAAACTTTAGGTTATTCCATGTGAATGGATTAAACCATAGTTCTATTGGCTTTTCTTTTTAGTTTCTTATCTTGACAATCCATTACTTGTTTAAACTCACAATGGATTTTAATCACTAGTGTCTCCCAAGTCATAAGAAGGTGAGTTCCAAAAAACTCTCCCACTACGACAAGGTACCGTGAATTATGTCTAAGAAAACTAAATGGTATTGATCTCTTCGGTTGTGACAAGACAACAGAGGCAGTGGGATCATCATATGTCAAAAATGATGATAGAACACTTTTGGAATCAAGAAATAAATATCTCCTTTATTTGCTACTTTATTTTCAGACTTAGTCATTTTCTTAGAAAAGTAGTATTTGTTTAAATAAACACTTTCTTATCTATTGACTATGGGATGGTCCACCCCTAATCACTTAGAATAGCTAACAAACCATGGTTAACAGTTCTAGCTTTTCTTAAGATTTTGATTAGGTCATCCATGAATCTAGTAGTGATTTACATTAAGTATACAACCATTACATCATTCTGAAATTGTATTACCATAGAAGGAATTAGGCAACGACTAGTAACTAATCATCAACATGCAACTCGAAATTTCTGGGGAGGTAAGTTTGAATATAATTCAAAAATAAATTTAATGATCGTTGAACTGCATATCTACTAACTATTTCTCCACCCCTATCAGTTCGCAAGATCTTTAACCACTTACCTTAATGGTTTTAACCATTGCTAGAAATTAATGAATTTTTTTTTAAACATTTCAAATTTCTTTGCATAAGGTATAATCTAGAGTGATCATTTAAGAATACATTGAAAAACTCATATCCACCCCTGAATGTACATCCATCTGTGAATGAGATGAACTTACTTTCAGTGGATATAGGCATATTAACTCTTTGCAGAGATTGATCTTGTCGAAACCACTATGATCAAGATACAAATGCCATAGATTAATAAAAAAAATGTGGTTGAGTCTTTTGATGACTTAGGTATAGTTACATCAAAGAATTCTTAGAATAGTGCAAGTGGATCCTGGTCACAGAATACTAAATTCATATTCCATACAGTTTGAATCCATTAATAGAAGATGGATATTAAACCCTTGTAAAAGTGTAACTGTATTGTATTCTGGAATTAGAAATATAAGAAAATTTCTGTTTGGAATCTAAAATTAAAGTCAAAGACTTAAATTTATACCAAATATAATGAGTAATTCTATCTTGGACCACCACTACTAATTTAACTCTAAGTCTGATTTGCCCATACAAGTAGGAGATTTCTAAGATTGAGGATTTATATCAATTGGGAATAGAATTTCGGGATTATAATCATATGCATCATTTAATTTCTTAAGAGATAATATAATGACATGAAATTATTTATAGACCATTCATCCAATGATATGTTATTGAGCTAATTCGAAATGAATAAGCTAAGAGGAATTAGGATAATTTCGTTGTTTAAATAAGAATCCAACGATGCTTCGATTAGCGAAAGTCAAAGTAATCTTATTTATATAATCTTCTTGTTTCATATTGTAAAAATACTAGTCTAAGGTGTCATCAATTGATGAACAGCTAGGTGTCGCATATACAATATTTATCTTTCGAGATCTAACACTATTATGTATGTCTAATGGTGAAAATGCACTAGGGATTTATCTCATTAGATAAACAAACCAAGTTAGACCAACAATGAAGATTCGAAATTAAACTACAACTTAATAACAGAAAATAACATGGTTCAATATAAATCCATACACAATTCAAAAATTACTAAACATATATCAAGTAGGAATGACAAGTGAAAATACTAAAACATACAATCCTAAATAATTTCCAAGGTTTTCAACAAACTGATATCAGTGTCCGGTTTAGGCGAGAGTCAAAGCTACCATCCATTGAATAGAGTTGTCAGCTCATCTAAAATGTTAAACATTCTAGCAACCTTTTATTCGATCAAGATTGGAATTCAGCGTTGTCCCGTTTAGGCGAGAGTCAATGCAATTCTATCTTATGAGCTTCCACCATTGTTTCGCAATTTGCAAGTCAAATATGGTCACCACCATTAGGGTGATCCATACCATATAAAACACTTACAAACTACTTATCTTTTGAGATTAAAGAGTGTGAAATTGCTAATGAACGCTCCTCCATTAGGGAGGATTACTCACTAAAACAAACGCGATGTAAAACCAACAATGGAGATCGAATATCTTAATAATAAAGCTCATTATTTAAAGAGAGTTGTATTTTCTTTGATTCTCTTTATTTAATCTATTTATTTTAAATATATATATATTTATTAATTAAAATTTCCAATTTAGAATGAAAAATTCTAAATATAAATTTTAATTTAATATTTATTAATTTTACTTAGATAGATATGAAAATAACATGAATTATTTCAATCTAAGTAATAATTTTCAATAAATATTTAGAAAAATATTCAATTTAAGTTGTTACAAAATTAATTTAAATTAATTTACAACTCAAATTTAATTTTCTATAAATATATATTGCATTTCGAAAAATTAAAGTATTTAAGAATACAATTTTCGAAAATGCATGTTAAAATAAATCTTGGAAAAATTATTCTAATTTAATGTTGGCCCAAAATTAATTAATAAAATTAATTTACAACAAAAAAATATAATTTTCCTATTTAATTAAATATATAAGAATAATTTCAAATATTTAAGTATGATGATGAAAATCAACTTAAATATTAATTTTCTATTTAATTAAATACACTAGAAAAATACTTCAAGCAAAAATATCACCTATCTAGATTTTCCTTTGACTAATTAATTAAATTTCTAATAAAATATATTTTACTTCATTTATTTTAATTAATCATTAAAGGAAAAAATCATTGATTTAAGTTAGTCCAAAATTAAAATAAATAATTTAGAACTTTAATCTATTTTTCAAATAAAATTCGAAATTCCAGCATTTAAGAAATGCAATTTCGAAATTTGATTAATAAAATAAAAATATATTTTGAAAATTATTTGAATTTAGTTGTAAAAATAAATTTCAACTAAAAATAATTTTCTATTTAATTAAGTGTCATGAAAAAGAAATATTTAAGTATCATGATGAAAATCAACTTAGATATTTAATTTTCAAATTAATTAAATGTATTAAATTCAAGAAATAAATAATTAAGTGTAGAGAAGGCTTAATTATTAATCTCTAGTTTAATACTGGGAAAAATATACTTAAAATAAATTGTACCATAATTAATTATTTAAATAATTAATTTCACAATGTATAATATTTTCTTATTTAATATTAGAAATAATAAGTAGTCTAGAGATTACTATCTAGAAAATATCTTATTTGACTAAGTATATTTTTCACAAAATTTGAAAAAAATATCTAATTTAAGTTGTATTAAAAAGAACTTAAATATTTTCAAATTTAAATTTAATTAAATATCAAAAATTAAGTTGTAACCACTTAATTTGAAAATATTTCATTTTAAGTTAATATTCGAAAAGATATTAACCTAAAAAATATCTAAAATATTCCATTTTGAGTTAATATTCGAAAAGATATTAACTTAAAAAATATCTAAAGAATCTTAATAACCAATGCCTAAAATTCCTCAACTTAATTTTGAAATTTTAAATCCAAAAGATATTCAGATTTAAGTTGATTAGTTAGAGATAACTAAATATCAATTTAAATAGGAATATTTAATGAAAAATTTAAATTAAGCTTCAGAAAGAATCTAGATGGTTATAATTCTATATTCAATTAAATACAAGAAAATACATATAGTTTAGCTTAGAATAAAAAATTCTTTAACCTATAATTTTCTTAAATTAATTTCAAAATAAATGAAATTAATTATGTTGCTAATCAATTTTATTAGGTTAAACTAGTTTAATTAACCTAGTACAGTTATTCAAATCAGGCAAATGGGCCTTCACAATTGGGGTGGTTCATGTGAGGGGGTGCTGGGTTCAGTATGTCGTACCCACAACTATGGCTCCCAACTCTCACACAAGGCCCAAAAGAGAGGAATTTATCCTTAAAATGAATAAGTGTTATTAATTGAATAGGTCCAAAAACTAAATGGGCCTAAATAAAATCTATCAAGAACTATGATAATTTATTTAGCAACAACAACCTATATGCATCTACAACGAAATTAAACACATAGGCTCACACAGGCACACTTTGGATGGGTCCTATCATGTTGCTAGGTCATAGACAGATGAAAGAAGATTGTAAATATACCTGTTACAAATTATTTACTTGACCAAGCGAGCCATCAGATCATTAGATCTGGTAAAAAGATAACCATGGCTATTTGCAATCAAGCAATAATAGGTTTTGAAAACTTACAAACAAGCTACAACACATACTCTTGCAACAAGGTTAGCTGGATAGTTGGATGTAGGATTTATTTAATTTTAAATAAATAATTTCGAAAAATAATTAATTAAATAAATAAAAATTTATTTTCGAAAATTTAAAAATTTTAAAAAATTTTTGAAATTTAAATTAAAAAAAAATTAAAATTAAACCTACAATTTTGAAAAATTAGGTTTCAACCAACCTAAATATCATTTTAAAATTTGCTAACTACTTTAAAAAATTTAATGTTATTTTATAAATAAAAATTAAATAAAAAATTAAAAAAGAAAAATGAATATCTTTTTCAGATTTTAAATGTAATTTAAATAAATAAAATAACAAAATTTAAAAGTTAGCAAAATATCTTACATCTATTTAAATTTGCATGATTATAGTTATCTCATTTTAAATTTAAATAAGGTCAAATTATTTAAAAAAAAAATTAATTTAAAAATTTAAAATTTGACCTTAAATTTAAAAATAAGATAAGATATAATCAAATTTAAAAATAAGATAGATAATTAAGCTAAAAAGATAGATACTTATTATTTTTAAATTCAAATTACACTAATATCATGAATTAAATTGAAAAAATATTAATAAATTTAATTATGATAATTAGAATTGAATTTGGAATAGTAAATGTATCAATATAGAACTACACAAAAAATCGGAAGTTAATTCCATGAAAAAGCATGAAAAATCGAAGAAAAACGAAAAAATTGCGAGCTGTATGGACAGTATGCCAAGCATACTGTCCATGGGCGCGCAAGGGGCTGCATGGGCATGTAACCTCGGCGCAGGGGGCTGCTAGCAGCCTCTCCGCGCACGCACGTGCCCTGTTGCTCAACCTCGATTTTTTCAAAACTTCAAAAAATCATAACTAATTCAAATTAAATCGAAATTGGGTTCTGTAAAGAAGTAAATTACTTAATTTTTTCCATACTATCCAATAAAAATAATTCCAGAAACAGATATTTAATTATGTTTCACGAAAATTCACAAACATCAATCAATCATCAAATACCTCTCAATACAACATGATACCATCCAAAAGATCAAACAATCGTTTTAAAGTCCAAATTTCTTGCAAGCAAATCAATTACCATGGCTCTAAGGCCAGTTGTTGGAAATTATTTTACCAGGATCTTAGATCTACTCACAAGTATGTTGATTAACACCCTAAATATGAACTTTCTAAAACGATGAAATAAACACATATAAAGTTTAGGAAACCTTACATTGGGTGCAGCGGAATATAATGACTCTTTGCGTTCAGATATCTATCCCTTGATTCCTTTCTGTAGCAGAGCATTATCAATATCTGAACCTGGATCTCTTTCTCTGATTCTTTAGTGCTGAAACTCCTTCTTGCTGAAAGTCTTTCTTCACGATCTTCCTCACTATGATTGAAGTATCACTTGTTCTGTGTGGGCACTACTCTAACACTAAGAATTTCGAAATTCAATGAAGAAGAAAGAGGAGAAGAGGTCGCCCAAAGATAGGGAGAGAGAGAGAGGCTCAGTTTTTTTCTGAATTAGAAGTGTAATTTTCCTGAAGCCTTCACTATCTATTTATAGCATTCCGCTACGGTTAGGTTTGAATTATTTGGCATTAAAATAATGAAAATATCAGTTTAAATTCCCTACAAAAGTGGCCCGCCCTATACAAGTGGATTTGGGCCTCACTTTTTGCAATTTCGCAGTTTTATCTTTTCTGCATCTGATTTTCTCAAAAACGCTAATTTTTCAAATTCAACCATTTAAATGCCAATTCTAACTATTTAATAAATATAAATAATTATTAAATAATATTGTCATTTATCATATTTATCAATTGAACCATACAAAGTATCATAATTAACAAATACGCCCCTAAAACTCTTTCTTTACAATTTCGCCCTTACTTAGTGAAAAATTCACAAATAGACATAGTCTAATTTGAGAATTATAATTGATTAATCAAAACCAATTATATGAGTCTTACAAGCAATATTATCTCAACTAGTGCGGGGACCATGGGTCTATATAACCGAGCTTCCAATAAGTAGATCAAGAATTTATTACTAAAATTCACTAACTTATTAATTCTTCGTTGGATCCACGCATAGAACTTAGAATTGCACTCTTAGTATATAGAATGCTCTATATGTTCCACCATATAGACACATCATTAGTTATCCATTGTTATAATCCTAATTAGATCAATGATCCTCTATATGAATGATCTACACTGTAAAGGGATTAGATTACCGTTACACCCTACAATGTATTTAATCCTTAAAACACTTAACCCCGTATAAATGATATTTCAGCTTATGTGAAATGAGATCTCCACCATTTATTTTCGTTTGATCAAGCTCGAAGGAGATCATCCTTTACTTACTATTCGCCAGATAGAAGCTATAGATTCCATGTTTATGATAGCGCTCCCACTTAATTGCACTACCGTGTTCCCAAAATGTACGTATCACCCTGACCTAAAAGTAGGCTTAACTAACAAATCAAAGAACACGAATAGCCTCTTGAGATCGAGCCTAATCATAACAGGATTAAGATCATTTGATCTAGGATCAACTAGGCGATATTGACTTGAATAGATATTACGGTAAGTTTAATAAATCTAAGTCAAAGTTCAATATCGGTCCCTTCCGATGCATACTCCATGCATCCAACCTGAGCTTTACTTTAACCAATGCTCTGGAAAGAACATAGCATTTCTCCAAATGCAAGTAAACTCTGCTGTAGATTATCATATCAGTAAAACCCTATGTCTGATAAATCTAGGAAGTGTTTCTCCTTATGAATGATTATTCGTTGAAAATATTTAACACCGTAAGTGTTTTGTAAGTTTTTGTCTCTGTTAGACTCTCCCCTACGGTGACTACTTAGAGATAAACTTATAAAACATGAAACAATGGTGGAAGCTCATAAAATGAGAATAACCTTGACTCTCACCTACCGGGACAATGTTGGATTCTCATTTTGATCGAATAAAAGGTTGTTAAAATGGTATACATTTTAGATGAGCTGACTACTCAATTCAACTAATGTTATCTTTGACTCTCACCTACCGGGACACTGTATTTCATTATGTTGGAAACCTTAGAAAATAAAAATATGTTAGATTTTTAGTATTTTTGCAAATATATCTGATTACTTGTTATTTTCTGAACTTGTGTATGAATTTATTGAACCAAAAGCTTACTTCTGTTTATTGATATTTGTAGTGCCAAATGTACAACCTACATCCCAACACTCATCTAGAATTTGCCTTTAGGAATGAACTTGAAAGTGTGAATAAGACTCCTGGTCAGAGTAATACTTCACACTTGCTCATGATGAACATGAAATTCCACAAAGCAGCTAAGCCATGAATTGTTCAATCTGAAGAGCAAAGAGTTCATAACTCCAACAATCCTACTGCTTCAAGCTCAGTTGAGAAGATTAGAGAAAATGATTCCACTTCTTCAGATTATACTTCACAACAGATTGAACCAGCAATAACAACAATTCAAAAACAATTAAGCAGTGATGCTTTAGTTTTTGAATCATGTGTTTAAGAGAATGATAAATCCATCTGGATTCTTGATTCTAGATCTACAAATCATGTAAGTTGTGTTGGAAATATTTTACCAGGATCTAGATTTACTACCATGTATGTTTCATTAACATCCTAATATGAATTCTAAAACAATGAAATAAACACATAAGGGTTCAAGAAAAC
Organism: Cannabis sativa; assembly: GCF_029168945.1. NCBI lineage: Eukaryota > Viridiplantae > Streptophyta > Magnoliopsida > Rosales > Cannabaceae > Cannabis > Cannabis sativa. Next base: position 49,173,773 of record NC_083602.1, on the reverse strand, counting down.
CTTACATTGGGTGCAACGGAATATAATGACTCCTTCCGTTCAGATCTCTAGCCCTTGATTCCTTTATGTAGCAGAACATAATCAACATCTGAACTTGGATCTCTTTCTCTCCTTCTTTTGATGTTGATTCTCCTTCTTGATTGGATTCTTCACAATCTTCCACACTATGATTGAGATACCAGTTGATGTGTGTGGGCACTACTCTATCACTAGGGTTCGAAATTGAAGAGGAAAAAACAAGGGAAGTGGTGGCTAGAAAGTTTTCTCTGAAAGGAATGAGATGCTTGTGCATAGTTTCCTGAAGCCATCACTTTCTTTTTATAGAATGCCATCTAGGTTTAGGTTAGAATTGTATGGCATTAAAATAATGAAAAATATAAATGGTAAACCCTATACAAAGTGGCCGGCCATATTAGTGGATAATGGGCCTCACTTTGCAATTTTGCCATTTTGTCATTTCTCAATCCCATTTTCTCAAAAATGCCAATTTTCCAATTTAACCATTTAAATGCCAATTCCAATTATTTAATAACTAAAAATTAATTATTAAATAATATTGTCATTTAATATAATTATTAATTAGACATATAAAGTCTCTTAATTAACAAATAAAACCTAGAATCTCTTTTCTTTACAATTTCGCCCTTGCTTAGTGAAAATTCATAAACTAGACATAGTCTAACTTTAGAATTATAATTGATTAATTAAAATCAATTAACTGAGTCTTACAAGCAGTATGGTCTCAACTAGTATGGGGACCATGGGCCTATATAACCGAGCTTCCAATAAGTCGAACCGAATTTACCAAGTAAATTCCCTAACTTATTAATTCCTTATTGAATCCACACTTAGAACTTGGAATTGCACTCTCAGTCATATAGAACGCTCTATATGTTCCACGATATAGATACAATATTAATTATCCATTGTTATAATCCTAATTTGATCAATGACCCTCTAATAGATGATCTACATTGAATAGGAACTAAATTACCGTTACACCATCAATGTATTTTATCCTTAAAACACATAGCTCTGTATAAATGATATTTCAGCGAAGTGAAATGAGATCTCAACCATTTATCTCTGTTTAGCCAAGCTCGAAGGATATCATCATTTAACTTCCAAATTCCTATAGAAGTTATAGACTCCATATTTATGTTAGCGCTCCCACTCAATTATACTATCATGTTCCCAAAATGTACGTATCACCCTGACCCAAAAGTAGGCTTAACTAACAAATCAAAGAAAATGTATAATACTCTTGAGATCGAACCTAATCATATCAGGATTAAGATCATTTGATCTAGGATCAACAAGGTGATATTGAATTGAATAGATATTACGATAAATTTTAACAAATCTAATCAAAGTTCAATATCGGTCCCTTCCGATGTATACTCCATACATCCGATACTGGCAAACTTTGCCAATGCCCTGGAAAGGACATAACACTTATCCAAGGTGTAAGAATACCTATCGCTGATTATATCATGCCAGTCTAAATCCAGTGAACTGACAAATCAGGGAATAAACTTTCGAACATATAATTAAGATTATATTCCACTGTGCTGACAACACTATAATCATTAACAAATTCATATGTTCTGGACTTAAATAGAATTCATACATTATATGCACATAATCATGAAATAAATCATGTGAACCATGCAACATAAAAATATTATTTCTGATCTTTATTAATAAGTAAATCTGATTATATTGAAATAGGTTTTATTTAGGGCACAAAACCCAACAAACTCCCACTTGCACTAATATAAAACAAAATGTGCATTTCAAATAATCTCAACACCTTGATATACAAATAAAGTGTAGTAGTAGTATACTCCTCATAATAGGATCTGACAGGTTGAATTCAACACAACCTTTTCTCCACCATTACTCTTCCTTAATTACAAAATCCTTGATATTGTGAAATTCCTCTGTATATGTCTACTCTCTTGGGATACTGGATTCTATACTTTTGGCAACTACTTTTTGGTTTATCAGGAAATAACACTAGTAGTTAAGATAAGTTAGAACGGTGCCACAAATGCATAGAACTTTCTTTAGACTGAATAAGTACCTTTCCTGCAACTTTAACATTCAGTCTTTCTCTGGTAGACCTAGAGACTTCAGATAGGTTTTTACACTTCTCCAAAATCACTACTCCACCCCCAGAGTAATCACCATCTTATCAGCAGAATTTCTAGCACAAAGGCAAGTCTCGAAATCTGATGTGGTGTAGTCTAAGAGTTTTAAACACACCCTTATCGACTAACATATAGTTCCTCTTCTTAATCTTAAGATTTACTTGATTGTCTTCCAATGTTCCTCTCCTGGATTAATGTGATACCTACTCATTACTCCCACTAAACAGCAGGTGTCTGGTCTAAGGCATACTAAAGCATACCTGAGACCACTCACTGTTGATTTAAGAAATTCTTTCATGGCTTTATCTTTTCTGGAATAGTAAAGACTTTTCCTTAGATAAATAAAATCTATGTCTAGAAGTCGAGAAGCTTCTATAGATTGCCATTAGAAAATAAAATGCTTCATCACCTTACTAAAGTAAGTTGCTTGCATTAGAGTAAGTAATTACCTGGTGTACCACAAGCCATAGGTTTAGATAAACTCAAACCTATAATACTATGAACAGAAAGTTTTGTTAAGTCCATTGAATAGACTTATTAACGAAAATTTCCTTTTATGTCCTTGTAATAGAAAACTTTAGGTTACTCCATGTGAATGGATCAAACCATAGTTCTCTTGGCTTTTCTTCTTAGTTTCTTATCTTGACAATCCATTATTTGTTTAAACTCACAATGGATTTTAATCACTAGTGTCTTCCAAGTCATAAGAAGGTGAGTTCCTAGAAACCCTCCCACTAATACAAGGTACCGTGAATTATGTTTAAGAAAAGTAAATGGTATTGACCTCTTCGGTTGTGTCAAGACAACAGAGGCAGTGGGATCATCATATGTAGAATAAGATGATAGAACATTTATGGAATCAAAAAAAATATCTCCTTTATTTGCTACTTTGTTTTTCAGACTTAGTCATTTTCTTAGAAAGTAGCATTTGTTTAAACAAACACTTTCTTATCTATTGACTATGGGATGTTCCACGCCTAATCACTTAGAATAGCTAACAAATATGCAAATCATGGTTAACAGTTCTAGATTTTCTTAAGATTTCGATTAGGTCATCCATGAATATAGTAATGATTTATATTAAGTATACAACCATTGCAACATTCTGAAATTGTATTATCATAGAAGGATTTAGGCAACGACTAGTAACTAATCATCAATATGCAACTCGAATTTCTAGGGAGGTAAGTTTTGATATAATTCAAAAATCAACTCAATGATCTTTAAATTTCATATCAACTAACTATTTCTCAACCCCTATCAGTTCGCAAGATCTTTAACCACTTACCTTAATGGTTTTCACCATTGCTAGAAATTCATGAAATTTTTCAAACATTTCAAATTTCTTTGTTTAAGGTGAAATCTAGCGTGATCGTCTTAAGAATATAACGAAAAACTCATATCCACCCGTGAATGTACATCCATCTGCAAATGAGATAAACTTACTTTCAGTGGATATAGGCATATTAAATCTTTGCAGAGAATGATCTTGTCAAAACCACTATGAACAAGATACAAATGCCATAGATTTAAAAAAATGTGGTTGTAGTCTTTTGATGACTCAGTTTTAGTTACATCAAAGAGTTCTTAGAATAGTACAAGTAGATTCTGGTCACATAATACTAAACACATATTCCTTACTAACATACAGTTTGAATCCATTGATAGAAAATAGTTATTAAACACCTGTGAAAGTGTAACTGTATAATGAGTGATTCTTTCTTGGACCACCAATACTAATTTAACTCTAAGTCTGATTTGCCCATACAAGTAGGAGATTTCTAAGATTGAGGATTTATATCATTTTGGGATAGAATTTCGAGAATATAATCATATGCGTCATTTAATTTCTTAAGAGAAAATATAGAATTACATGAAGTGATTTATAGACCATTCATCCAATGATATGTTATTGAGCTAATTCAAAATGAATAAGCTAAGAGGAATTAGGATAATTTTGTTTTTAAATAAGAATCCAACGATGCTTCGATTAGCGAGAGTCAAAGTAATCTTATTTATATAATCTTCTTGTTTCATATTGTAAATACTAGTCTAAGGTGTCATCATTTGATGAACAGGTAGATGTTGCATTTACAATATTTATCTTTCGAGATCTAACACTATTATGTTTGTCTAATGTTGACAATCAATTAGGGATTTGTCCAATTAGAACAACAAACCAAGTTAGACCAACAATGAAGATTCGAAATTAAACTACAATTTAATAACAGAAAATAACATGGTTCAATATAAATTCATACACAATTCAGAAATTATTAAACATATAGCAAGTAGGAATGATAAGTAAAAATACTAAAACATACAATCCTAAATAATTTCCAAGGTCTTCAACAAACTGATATCAGTGTCCCGTTTAGGCGAGAGTCAGTGATACCATCCATTAAATAGAGTTGTCAGCTCATCTAAAATGATAAACATTCTAGCAGCCTTTTATTCGATCAAGATTGGAATCCAGCGTTGTCCTGTTTAGGCGAGAGTGAAGGTTGTTCTATCTTATGAGCTTCCTGTTGGAAATATATTTGTAACATCCCCGCTTCAAGCCTCCATTGGGTCCTTACACCCACGGAAATAATGGCTCTTATACACGAGTATGTCACTCTGGCTGCATCATGGACTGATGACTGACCCTACAGACCAACACGAGTGTTTTCAGCGTGCTTTGTCCTCACTCACACGCATCCTGGGAAAACTTCCCAGGAGGTCACCCATCCTTGAAATTACTCCAGGCCAAGCACGCTTAACTGTGGAGTTCTTTCGAGATGGGCTACCGAAAAACAAGATGCACCTTGTTGACATAGGTAGTACCAATCAATCCTTTTAAGCTCTCTTCAACTGTGTAGTCTCATACCTACACAGTCTCAGAATCATCCCACTTGACCTTCCCCAGGCGGTGTGGGATTGCACAGCTTACCCGGTGTTTCCCCTTACGGATCACGGGACTACTGACTGTCACAATCACCCCCCCTTACGGGGTCCGACGTCCTCGTCGACCACACTTCCGGCTGGGTCAAGGCTCTGATACCATTTGTAACATCCCCGCTTCAAGCCTCCATTGGGTCCTTACACCCACGGAAATAATGGCTCTTATACACGAGTATGTCACTCTGGCTGCATCATGGACTGATGACTGACCCTACAGACCAACACGAGTGTTTTCAGCGTGCTTTGTCCTCACTCACACGCATCCTGGGAAAACTTCCCAGGAGGTCACCCATCCTTGAAATTACTCCAGGCCAAGCACGCTTAACTGTGGAGTTCTTTCGAGATGGGCTACCGAAAAACAAGATGCACCTTGTTGACATAGGTAGTACCAATCAATCCTTTTAAGCTCTCTTCAACTGTGTAGTCTCATACCTACACAGTCTCAGAATCATCCCACTTGACCTTTTCCAGGCGGTGTGGGATTGCACAGCTTACCCGGTGTTTCCCCTTACGGATCACGGGACTACTGACTGTCACAATATTTTACCAGGAACTTAGATCTACTCACAAGTATGTTGATTTAACAACCTAATATTGAACTTCTAAAACGATGAACTAAACACATAAAAGTTAAGAATAACTTACAGTGATGGCATCGGAATTAAGTGTCTCCTTCCACTCAGATCTCTAACCCTTGATTCCTGTCTGTAGCAGAGTATAATCAAGTTCTGAGCCCAAAAATTCTTTAGTTGGATGTGATCCTTCACAGTCTTCCAAACTATGATGAGGTACTGAGTGATGTGTGTGGGCACTTCTCTCTCACTAGGATTTTCGAAATTCTCTCTTATTTTTCTCTCTTGATTTCGTGTATAGTGATTGCACACACAAGCCGATGCAAAAGCATGCCAAGAGTAGAGAGAGGGGGCGGCTATAAATAGGAAAAGGGAAGAGCACAACTTTCCAAATAAACAGTTTCCTCTTTTACTATGTAATTGAATAACTGCCTTATTTAGTGTGATCCACCACTTTCCTATTTAGGCTAGGCTTTGATTAGCAATTACATGACAATTTAAATTAAAAATAATAATTGGGAAACAAGCAAAGGGTGGTCGGCCATGGTGTGTATGGGCCTCACTGGAATTTTGCAGTTTCCTCAATTTTTATTTCTATTTCTCCAAAAATACCATTTTTCCAATTCTAATCTTTTAAATGCCAAAACTAATTATTTAATAACTAAAATAGAGTATTAAATAATGTTGCCATTTAAAATAATTATTAATTAGACATGCAAAGTCTCTTAATTAATAATTAAACCTAGAAACCCTTCAATTTACAATTTCATCCTTAAACTGTGAGAATTCACAAATTAGACATAGTCTAACTTTTAGAATTATAATTGATTAATCATAAATCAATTATAGAGTCTTACAAACAGTATAGTCTCAACTAGAATGGGGACCATGGATCTATATGCTGAGCTTCCAATAAGTTGAACCGATTTACCAAGTAAATCCCTAACTTATTAATTCCTTGTTGAATCCACTCTTAGAACTTGGAATTGCACTCTCAGACTTATATAGAGCATATTATATGTTTCACGATATCAATATGCTATCTCATTTAACCATTGTTATAATCTTAATGTGATTTAGAGATCCTCTATATAGATGATTTACATCGAGATGGGACCAATTTACCGTTTACACCCCTCAATGTATTTTGCCCCTTTGAACACTTAGTTACCTGTAAATGATGTTTTAGTGATCTAATATATAGTCACTGAAACAAGAGCTCATCCATTTACTTCTACTTAACTAAGCTCAAAGGGAATCATCACTTTACTTCTATACACCAGTAGAAGCTATAGATTTCCATATTTATGTTCAGCACTCCCACTCAGATATGCTATCATGTTCCCAAAATATACGTATCATCTGACCTAAAAGGTAGGCTTAACTAATAAATCAAAGAACATGAATAGCACTCCTGAGATTGAGCCTAAGCATATCAGGATTTAGATTCTCTTAATCTAAGATCAACTTCTGACATTGACTTGGAAAGATACAACGGTAAGTTTACAATATCTTTGACCAAGTTCAATATCGGTCCAGTCCAATGTATACTCCATACATTCGAAACTAGTATACTTTGCCAATGTTCTGGAAAGAACATAACACTTACTCCAAGTGTAAGTATACTTCATCGCTGATTATCACATCAGTATAAATCCAAAACACTGATGAACAGGGACCAAATCTTTTGAATCATATAATCACAATCACATTCCACTGTATTGACAATACTGTAATTGTGAATAACTATATGTTCTGGATTTAACTGATTTTGTGCATATATCAAGTATATATATTAAACCATAAACATGTAACATACATGTAATCATAAATCACTTCAAAATTCTAAATTGATAACTAATCAGATTGTAATGGGTTTTATTTAGGGCATAAAACTCAACACTTCCACCATTGTTTCATACTTTTGTAAGTCAAATACAGTTGTCGCCATTAGGGTTATCAATACTATATAAAACACTTACAAATAATATTATCTTTTGAGATTCTACGGCGTTAAATTGCTAATGAACGTTCTTCCATTAGGGAGGATTACTCACTAAAACAAGAACTATGTAGAACCAACAATGGAGATCGAATGTCCTAATAATAAAGCTCATTATTTAAAGTGCATTTTCTTCTATTATTTATTTTAATCAATTTATTTTAAATATACATTTGTTTAATTAAAATTTAAAATCTAGAATGAAAAACTCTAAGTATAAATTTTAATTTAATATTTATAAATTATACTTAGATGGATATGAAAATAACATGAATTATTTCTATCTTAGTAATAATTTCCAATAAATATTTAGAAAAATATTCAATTGCAATGAACAACTTAAATTTAGACATATAAAATATCTTAATTAAATTTAGAAAAATATTCAATTGCAATGAAAAATATTTATTAATTTAGACATATAAAATATCTTAATTAATAAATAAACCTAGAATCTCTTTCTTTACAATTTTGCCCTTGCTTAGTGAAAATTCATAAAGTAGACATAGTCTAACTTTAAAATTATAATTGATTAATCAAAATCAATTAACTGAGTCTTACAAGCAGTATGGTCTCAACTAGTATGTAAACTATGTGTCTATATAACCGAGCTTCCAATAAGTCGAACCGAATTTACCAAGTAAATTCCCTAACTTATTAATTCCTTATTGAATCTACTCTTAGAACTTCGAATTGCACTCTCAGTCATATAGAACGCTCTATATGTTCCACGATATAGATATGTCATTAGTTATCCATTTTTATAATCCTAATTTGATCAATGATCCTCTATATAGATTATTTACACTATAAAGGGATTAAATTACCGTAACACCCTACAATGTATTTTATCCTTAAAACACTTAACCCTGTATAAATGATATTTCAGCTAAGTAAAATGAGTACTCCACCATTTATTTTCGTTCGGTTAAGCTCAAAGGAAATCATCCTTTAGTTTCTATTCGCCAGATAGAAGCTATAGATTCCATATTTATGTTAGCGCTCCCACTCAATTGCACTACAGTGTTCTCAAAATGTACGTATCACCCTGACCCAAAAATAGGCTTAACTAACAAATCAAAGAACACGAATAACACTCTTGAGATTGAACCTAATCATATCAGGATTAAGATCATTTGATCTAGAATCAGCAGGTGATATTGAATTGAATAGATATTATGGTAAATTCTAATATATCTAATCAAAGTTCAATATAGGTGCCTTTCGATGTATACTCCATACATCCGATACTGGTAAACTTTGCCAATGTCCTGGAAAGGACATAACACTTTTCCAAGGTGTAAGAATACCTATCGCTGATTATACCATGTCAGTCTAAATCCAGTGTTCTTATAAATCAGGGAATAAACTTTCGAACATATTATTAAGATTATATTCCACTGTGCTGACAACACTATAATCATTAACAAATTCATATGTTCTGGACTTAAATAGAATTCATACATTATATATATGTATAATCATGAAATAAATCATGTGAACCATGCAACATAAAATATTATTTCTGATCTTTATTAATAAGTAAATCTGATTATATTGAAATGGGTTTTATTTAGGGCACAAAACCCAACAAACTCCCACTTGCACTAATATAAAACAAAATGTGCATTTCAAATAATCTCATCACCTTGATATACAAATCAAGTGTAATAGTAGTAAACTGCTCCTAATAGGATCTGACAGGTTGAATTAAACACAACCTCTTCTCCACCATTACTCTTCCTTCATCACAAAATCCATGATAATGTGAAATTCCTCTCTATATGTCTACTCTCTTGGGATACTGGATTCTATACTTCTTGGTTATTTAGGAAGTAACACTAGTAGTTAAGGCAAGTTGGAACGGTGCCACAAATGTTTAGAACTTTCCTTAGACTGAATAAGTACCTTTCCTGCAACTTTAACATTCAGTCTCTTTCTGGTAGATTAAGAGACTTCAGATAGGTTTTTACACTTCTCCAAAATCACTACTCCACCCCCAGAGTAATCACCATTTTATCAGCGGACTTTCTAGCACAAAAGCAAGTCTTGAAATCTGATGTGGTGTAGTCTAAGAGTTTTAAACACACGCTTATTGACTAACATATAGTTCCTGTTCTTAATCTTAAGATTTACTTGATTGTCTTCCAATGTTCCTCTCCTGGATTAATCTGATACCTACTCATTACTCCCACTCAACAACAGGTGTTTGGTCTAAGGCATACTAAAGCATATCTGAGACCTCTCACTGTTGATTTAAGAAATTGTTTCATGGCTTTATCTTTTTTGGAATAGTTGAGACTTTTCCTTAGATAAATAAAATCTAAGCTTAGAAGTTGTGAAGCTTCTATAGATTTCCATTGGAAAGAAAATGCTTCAGCATCTTACTAAAGTAAGTTGCTTGCATTAGAGTAAGTAATTACCAGGTATACCACGTGCCATAGGTTTAGATAAACTCAAACCTATAATACTGGGAACATGAAGTTTTGTTAAATCTATTGAACAGACTTGTAATAGAAAACTTTAGGTTACTCCATGTAAATGGATTAAACCATAGTTCTCTTGGCTTTCTTCTTAGTTTCTTATCTTGACAATCCATTACTTGTTTAAACTCACAATGGATTTTAATCACTAGTGTCTTCCAAGTCACAATAAGGTGGATTCCTAGAAACCCTCCCACTACGACAAGGTACCGTGAATTATGTCTAAGAAAACTAAATGGTATTGACCTCTTCGGTTGTGTTAAGACAACAGAGGCAGTGGGATCGTCATATGTAGAATAAGATGATAAAAACACTTATGGAATCAAGAAAAAAAATATATGTCTCCTTTATTTGGTACTTTATTTTCAGACTTAGTCATTTTCTTAGAAAAGTAGTATTTGTTCAAACAAACACTTTCTTATCTAATGACTATAGGATGGTCCACCCCTAATCACTTAGAATAGCTAACAAACATTCAAACTAGGGTTAGCAGTTCTAGCTTTTCTTAAGATTTAGTAATGATTTACATTAAGTATACAACCATTGCATCATTCTGAAATTATATTACCATAGAAGGATTTAGGCAACGACTAGTAACTAACTATCAATATGCAAATTGAATTTCTGGGGAGGTAAGTTTGGATATAATTCAAAAATCAAATGAATGATCTTTGAACTGCATATCTACTAACTTTTTCTCCACCCCTATCAGTTCGCAAGATCTTTAACCACTTACCTTAATGGTTTTCCACCATTGCTAGAAATTCATGAAACTTTTCAAACATTTCAAATTTTTTTTGCATAAGGTAAAATCTAGAGTGATCGTTTTAAGATTACAACGAAAACTCATATCCACCCCTGAATGAACATCCATCTACAAATGAGATGATTATACTTTCAGTAAATATAGGCATATTAACTCTTTGCAGAGAATGATCTTCTCAAAACCACTATGAACAAGATACAAATGCCATAGATTTATAAAATATGTGGTTGTATCTTTTGATGACTTAAGTTTAGTTACATCAAAGAGTTCTTAGAATAGTTCAAGTGGATTCTGGTCACAGAATACTAAACTCATACAGTTTGAATCCATTGATAGAAAATAGTTATGAAACACTTGTGAAAGTGTAACTGTATAATGAGTAATTCTTTCTTGGACCACCACTACTAATTTAACTCTAAGTTTATTTTCCCATACTAGTAGGAGATTTCTAAGATTGAGGATTTATATCATTTTGGGATAGAATTTCGGGAATATAATCATTTGCGTCATTTAATTTCTTAAGAGAAAATATAGAATGACTTTATATGATTTATACACCATTCATCCAATAATATGTCATTGAGCTAATTCGAAATGAGCTAAGAGGAAAGGATAATTTCGTTTTAAATAAGAATCCAACGATGCTCCGATTAGCGATAGTCAAAGTATTCTTATTTATACAATCTTCTTGTTTCATCTTGTAAAATACTAGTCTAAGGTGTCATCAATTGATGAACAGCTAGATGTTGCATTTACAATACTTATCTTTTGAGATCTAACACTATTATGTAAGTCTAATGGTGAAAATCCATTAGGGATTTATCTCATTAGAAAAACAAACCAAGTTAGACCAATAATGAAGATTCGAAATTAAAATACAATTTAATAACAGAAAATAACATGGTTCAATATAAATTCATACACCATTCAGAAATTATTAATCACATAGCAAGTAGGAATGATAAGTGAAAATACTAAAACATACAATCCTAAATAATTTCCAAGGTTTTCAACAAACTGATATCAGTGTCCCGTTTAGGCGAGAGTCAGTGGTACCATCCATTGAATAGAGTTGTCAGCTCATCTAAAATGAAAAACATTCTAGCAACCTTTTATTCAATCAAGATTGGGATCCAGCGTTGTCCTATTTAGGCGAGAGTCAAGGCTATTCTATCTTATGAGGTTCCACCATTGTTTCATATTTTGTAAGTCAAATACAGTCGCCACCATTAGGGTGTTCAATACCATATAAAACATTTACAAATATACTTATCTTTCGAGATTAAACGGTTCTAACTTGCTAATGAACGTTCCTCCATTAGGGAAGATTACTCACTAAAACAAAAGCTATGTAAAACCAACAATAGAGATCGAATGTCTTAATAATAAAGCTCATTATTTAATGAAAGTTGTCTTTTCTTCTGAAACTTATTTTAATTTATTTATTTTAAATATATATTTATTTAATTAAAATTTCCAATTTAGAATGAAAAATTCTAAATGTCAATTTTAATTTAATATTTATAAATTATACTTAGATGAATATGAAAATAACGTGAATTATTTCCATCTCAGTAATAATTTCCATAAATATTTAGAAAATTATTCAATTTAAGTTGTTTCAAAATTAATTTAAATTAATTTACAACTCAAATTTAATTTTCTATAAATATATATTGCATTTCAAAAAATGAAGTGTACAAGAATACTACTTTCAAAAATGCTTTAAAATAAAATAAAAAAAAAATCCTGGAAAAATTTCTTAATTTTATGTTGGCCCAAAATTAATTAATAAAATTAATTTACAACAAAAATATAATTTTCCTATTTAATTAAATACTTAAGAAAAATTTCAAATATTTAAGTATCATGATTAACAATCAACTTAAATATTAATTTTCTATTTAATTAAATACACTTGAAAAATATTTCAAGCAAAACAGATAATATCTATCTAGACTTTCATTGACTAATCAATGCAATTTTTAATTATAATATATTTCAGTTTATTTATTTTAATTAATCATTAAATGAAAAAATCATTGATTTAAGTTGGTCCAAAATTAAAATAAATAATTTTAAACTTTAATCTATTATTCAAATAAAATTCGAAATTTCTGCATTAAAGAAATGCAATTTCGAAATTTTGGGTAAAATATTAATAAAATAAAATATATTTTGAAAATTATTCAAATTTGAGCTGTAATGAAATTTTAAAGAAAAATTTCTAACTTAAAATAATTTTTAACTTTAATTAAATAACATGAAAATAACAATATTCAAGTATCATGATGAAAATCAACTTAGATATTGAAATTTTCAATTTAATTAAATGTATTAAATTCAAGAAATAAATAATTAAGTCTAGAGGAAACTTAATTATTAATTCTAGTTTAATACTAGGAAAATATTCTAAACATAAATTGTACAAAAATTAATTATTAAACAATTAATCTCACAAACAATGATATTTTCCTATTTAATATTAGAAATAATAACTAGTAAGAAATAACTATCTAGAATATATATCATTAACAAAGTGTTTTTCTAAAATTAACTTTAAAATATTAAATGAAAAATAAAATTCATATATTTTAAAAGTTAATTATGTTGCTAATTCAATTTTAATTAGGTTAGACTAATATAATTAACCTAATACAATTATTTAAATAAGGCAAATGAGCCTTCACAATTAGGGTAGTTCATGTGAGGGGGAGCTGGGTTCAGTATGTCGTACCCACTTCTATTGGCCCCTAACTCTCACACAAGGCCCAAAAGAGAGGAATTTAACCTTTAAATAAACAATTGTTTATTCATTGAATAAGCCCAAATCTAATTGGGCCTAAATAAAATTACTTATGTCAAATTTTGTTTTAGCAACCTAGTCCATTTACTTAGTAAAACTTAAATGGGCTTCCTATATGCATCTAAGTCCAATAGCAAACATATAGGTTCACACAGGTCAAATGATTTGGATGGGCCCTATCATGTTACTAGGTTTACACAGATGAAAGACGTACAAAATTTACCTGTTACAAATTATTTATAAGATCTATTGACAATTAGACTCTGATTAAAATCAGATCATTGGATCTGTCAACAAGTTAATCATAGCAATTTAGATCAAATAAATAATAGGTTTGTTAAAAAAAAATTTGAATAAACAATATAAATAAATAAACAAACATTGTCCATGTAACAGATGTGAAATAAGATATTAATATAATTAAATTATTATTCTTTAAACTAACCAAATAAATTTTGAAAAATTTTTGGTTGTTAAAACAAACCCTAAAAAATCTCAGAAAAAGGAAACTAATTTTAAAATATCTAGGTTTATTTGAATCAAATTAAATTAAATATCTAATAAGATTAATGATTTGAAAGAAAGAATCTTCAATATCACTTTCAAATCTTATACTTTAATAAAATAAACCAATTTTAAAATAGATTTGGTTAGATAATTATTATTTTAGGAATAAAATAATAAATAATAATTACCATAATTATATTTCAACATATCTAAAATTAAGCAATATTCAATAAGAAAAAAAATGATATATAGAGAAAAATATCATTTTAAAAATTATAATTTATAAATAATTAAATATTTAACAAAATAACAAATTTTGAATTTGAAAATATTATGGTAAGTATATCTATGAAAATATCTATGTTAATTTTAACTTTATTAATTATTTAATTTGTCATATAAGATAATTTTAATATAATATTTTAAATAAAAGACAAAGTTATCTTTTAATTTAAAATATGTTAAATATCAAAACATCTAATCTTATAATTAAATAATATATAAATATTAAAGAAGTTAACAAATTTTTTTAAATCTTACCATAATAGGAAATATTTAAAATTAGAAAAAAAAAAATTTGGAAAAAAACCCAAAAATCGAAATTTTTTGGTAGGCTACCAGGACAAGCTGCACGTGCAGCCCAGGAAGGCTGCACGCAGCCTGGTACGCGCGCAGAGCTGGAGTTGATGCCGAGAAAACTCGGTCAGCTGTAGGGTGCTTCACAAGGTTGTTGCAGGGTACACGCGCGCGGATGTGCCTGGCTTGTCCGAGTGCCTGGTGCACTCGATGCACCCACTCGACAGCCATGGCACCCAAATTTCAAAAATTCATAACTTTTCCAATTTTTATCGCAATCGAGTTTCGTAAAAAACAAAATTGCTTAATTTTTTACAAGGAATCCAAATAAAATATTTTCAAAAATAGAAAAAATATTTTCATGGAAAAAATTCTTACAACACAAACTTTCATCACATAAGCACATAAACCAACATGAAACCATCCAAATCAACACAAAACATATGAAACATTGTTTTAATTCATATTACATGAAAGTAAATCATTACCATGGCTCTGTTGCCAGTTGTTGGAATTATTTTACCAGGATCTAGATTTACTACCAAGTATGTTTGATTAACATCCTAATATGAATTCTAAAACAATGAAATAAACACATAAGAGTTTAAGAAAACCTTACATTGGGTGCAGCGGAATATTATGACTCCTTCCATTCAGATCTCTAGCCCTTGATTCCTTTCTGTAGCAGAGCATAATCAAGATCTTAATCTGGATCTCCTTCTCTCATTCTTTGATGCTGATTTTCATAGTCTTACATACTATGATTGAGGTACCACTTGATGTGTGTGTGGGCACTACTCTATCACTCAAGGGTTTCGAAATTGTACAGAGGAAAAGAGAGAGAAAGTGGCGTGTATGCTTTTTCTGAAAGAAACAAATGTGCAAAGTTATGAGTTTCCTGAAACCAATACTTTCTATTTACAGAATGCCCTCTGGGTTTAGGTTAGAATTGTATGGCATTAAAATAATGAAAAAAATAAATGGTTAAAGGGCTTGCATAGTGGGCGGCCCGATAAGGAAATTGGGCCTCACTTTGCAACTTTCCCATTTTGTTATTTCTCATTCCTATTTTCTCAAAAATGCCAATTTTCCAATTTAACCTTTTAAATGCCAATTCTAATTATTTAATAACTTAAAAATAATTATTCAATAATATTGCCATTTAATATATTTATTAATTTAGACATATAAAATATCTTAATTAATAAATAAACCTAGAATCTCTTTTCTTTACAATTTCGCCCTTGCTTAGCGAAAATTCATAAAGTAGACATAGTCTAACTTTAGAATTATAATTGATTAATCAAAATCAATTAACTGAGTCTTACAAGCAGTATGGTCTCAACTAGTATGGGGATCATGGGTCTATATAACCGAGCTTCCAATAAGTCGAACCAAATTTAACAAGTAAATTCCCTAACTTATTAATTTCTTATTGAATCCACCCTTAGTACTTTGAATTGCACTCTCAGTCATATAGAACGCTTTATATGTTCCACGATATAGATACGTCATTAGTTATCCATCGTTGTAATCCTAATTTGATCAATGATCCTCTACATAGATGATTTACACTGTAAAGGAATTAAATTACCGTAACACCCTACAATGTATTTTATCCTTAAGACCCTTAACCCTGTATAAATGAGATTTCAGCTAAGTGAAATGAGAACTCCACCATTTATTTTCGTTTGGTTAAGCTCAAAGGAAATCATCCTTTACTTTCTATTCGCCAGATAGAAGCTATAGATTCCATATATATGTTAGCGCTCCCACTCAATTGCACTACCGTGTTCCCAAAATGTACGTATCACCCTGACCCAAAAGTAGGCTTAACTAACAAATCAAAGAACACGAATAACACTCTTTAGATTGAACCTAATCATATCAGGATTAAGATCATTTGATCTAGGATCAACAGGTGATATTGAATTGAATAGATATTACGGTAAATTCTAATATATCTAATCAAAGTTCAATATCGGTCCCTTCCGATGTATACTCCATACATCCGATACTGGTAAACTTTGCCAATGTCCTGGAAAGGACATAACACTTTTCCAAGGTGTAAGAATACCTATCGCTGATTATACCATGTCAGTCTAAATCCAGTGTTCTGACAAATCAGGGAATAAACTTTCGAACATATTATTAAGATTATATTCCACTGTGCTGACAACACTATAATCCTTAACAAATTCATATGTTCTGGACTTAAATAGAATTCATACATTATATATAATCATGAAATAAATCATGTGAACCATGCCACATAAAATGTTATTTCTGATCTTTATTAATAAGTAAATCTGATTATATTGAAATGGGTTTTATTTAGGGCACAAAACCCAACAGAAGTACCCCGACCTGCCTTGCTTGTGGATGGACTTCAAATCAAAGACCAAGCAACCTCGTTGGGAGAGGGCATGTTGGAAATTATTTACCAGGATCTTAGATCTACTCACAAGTATGTTGATTAACACCCTAAATATGAACTTTCTAAAACGATAAAATAAACAAATATAAAGTTTAGGAAACCTTACATTGGGTGCAGCGGAATAATATGACTCCTTCCGTTCAGATATCTAGCCCTTGATTCCTTTCTGTAGCAGAGCATTATCAATATCTGAACCTGGATCTCTTTCTTTGAATCCTTGATGCTGAATCTCCTTTGCTGATGATCTTTCTTCACGATCTTCCTCACTATGATTGAGGTATCACTTGATGTGTGTGGGCACTACTCTAATCACTAAGGATTTCGAAATATTGAAGAAGAAGAGAGGGAGTGGTCAGCCAGATAGGGAGAGAGAAGGCTCAGGTTTTTCTGATTCAGAAAGTGTCACGAAAAAGTCTTATTTTTTGGAAGTCTTCACTATCTATTTATAGCATTCCACTAGGGTTAGATTTGAATTATATGGCATTAAAATAATGAAAAAATCAACTTAAAATACACACATAGGTGGTCGGCCATACACTTAGTGGATTGGGCCTTGCTTTTTGCAATTTTGCAATTTTAACACCTTTTGTATCTGATTTTCTCAAAAATGCCAATTTCCTAATTCAACCATTTAAATGCCAATTTTAACTATTTAATAACTATAAACAATTATTAAATAATATTGTCATTTATCATATTTATTAATTGAACCATACAAACTATCATAATTAACAAATATGCCCCTATAAACTCTTTCTTTACAATTTCGCCCTTACTTAGTGAAAATTTCACAAATAGACATAGTCTAATTTGAGAATTATAATTGATTAATCAAAACCAATTACATGAGTCTTACAAGCAATATTATCTCAACTAGTGGGGGGACCATGGGTCTATATAACCGAGCTTCCAATAAGTAGATCAAGAATTTAGCACTAAAATTCACTAACTTATTAATTCTTCGTTGAATCCACGCATAGAACTTAGAATTGCACTCTCAGTATATAGAATGCTCTATATGTTCCACCATATAGACACATCATTCGTTGTCCATTGTTATAATCCTAATGTGATCAATTATCCTCTATATGAATGATCTACACTGTAAAGGGATTAAATTACCGTTACACCCTACAATGTATTTATTCCTTAAAACACTTGACCCCGTATAAATGATATTTCAACTTATGTGAAATGAGATCTCCACCATTTATTTTCGTTTGGTCAAGCTCGAAGGAGATCATCCTTTGCTTACTATTCGCCAGATAGAAGCTATAGATTCCATGTTTATGCTAGCGCTCCCACTCAATTGCACTACCGTGTTCCCAAAATGTACGTATCACCCTGACCTAAAAGCAGGCTTAACTAACAATTCAAGGAACACGAATAGCCTTTCAAGATTGAGCCTAATCATAACAGGATTAAGATCATTTGATCTAGGATCAACTTGGTGATATTGACTTGAATAGATTTTACGGTAAGTTTAATTAAATCTAAGTCAAAGTTCAATATCGGTCCCTTCCGATGCATACTCCATGCATCCAACCTGAGCTTTACTTTAACCAATGCTCTGGAAAGAACATAGCACTTCTCCAAATGCAAGTAAACTCTGTTGTAGATTATCATATCAGTAAAACCCTGTGTCTGATAAATCTAGGAAACTTTATTCACATAGTCATGTTTACTTTCCAATGTGTTGACGGCACAATAAACAGGATCAAGTATGTGAAAACGGTTTCAGATGAATTTATACATTATGTACATATAATCATGAAATAAATCATGTGAACCATGCAACATTAAATGTTATTTCTGATCTATATTAATAAGTAAATCTGATTATATTGAAATGAGTTTTATTTAGGGCATAAAACCCAACAAACTCCCACTTGCACTAATATAAAACAAAAAGTGCGTTTCAAATAATCTCAACACCTTGATATACAAATCAAGTGTAGTAGTAGTAAACTCCTCGTAATAGGATCTGAAAGGTTGAATTAAACACAACCTGTTCTCCACCATTACTCTTCCTTAATCACAAAATCATTGATAATGTGAAATTCCTCTCTATATGTCTACTCTCTTGGGATACTGGATTCTATACCTTTGGCAACTACTTTTGGTTAATCAGGAAATTAACACTAGTAGTTTAAGGCAATTTGGAATGGTGCAAAAGATGTATAGAACTTTCCTTAGACTGAATAAGTACCTTTCCTGCAACTTTAACATTCAGTCCCTTTCTGGTAGACCTAGAGACTTCAGATAGGTTTTTACACTTCTCCAAAATCACTATTCCACCCCCAGAGTAACCACCATCTTATCAGAAATATTTACTAGCACATAGGCAAATTTCGAAATCTGATGTGGTGTAGTCTAAGAGTTTTAAACACACTCTTATAGACTAACATATAGTTCCTCTTCTTAATCTTAGGATTTACTTGATTGTCTTCCAATGTTCTTCTCCTGGATTAATCTGATACCTACTCATTACTCCCACTCAACAACAGGTGTCTGGTCTAAGGCATACAAAAGCATATCTAAGACCTCTCACTGTTGATATAAGTAATTCTTTCATGGCTTTATCTTTTCTGGAATAGTTAAGACTTTTCCTTAGATAAATAAAATCTATGTCTAAGAAGTTGTGAAGCTTCTATAGATTGCCATTAGAAAGTAAATGCTTCAGCATCTTACTAAAGTAAGTTGCTTGCATTAGAGTAAGTAATTACCAGGTATACCACAAGCCATAGGTTTAGATAAACTCAAACCTATAATACTAGGAAGAAGAAGTTTTGTTAAGTCCATTGAATAGACTTATTAACTAAAATTTCCTTTTATGTCCTTGTAATAGAAAACTTTAGGTTATTCCATGTGAATGGATTAAACCATAGTTCTATTGGCTTTTCTTCTTAGTTTCTTATCTTGACAATCCATTACTTGTTAAACTCACAATGGATTTTAATCACTAGTGTCTCCCAAGTCATAAGAAGGTGAGTTCCTAGAAACTCTCCCACTACGACGAGGTACCGTGAATTATGTCTAAGAAAACTAAATGGTATTGATCTCTTCGGTTGTGACAAGACAACAGAGGCAGTGGGATCATCATATGTTATATAAGATGATAGAACACTTTTGGAATGAAGAATTAAATATCTCCTTTATTTGCTACTTGTTTTTCAGACTTAGTCATTTTCTTAGAAAAGTAGTATTTGTTTGAAGAAACACTTTCTTATCTATTGACAATGGGATTGTCCACCACTAATCACTTAGAATAGCTAAGAAACCATGGTTAACAGTTCTAGCTTTTCTTAAGATTTTGATTAGGTCATCCATGAATCTAGTAATGATTTACATTAACTACCCAACCATTACATCATTCTGAAACTGTATTACCATAGAAGGAATTAGGCAACGACTAGTAACTAATCATCAACATGCAACTCGAAATTTCTGGGGAGGTAAGTTTGGATATAATTCAAAAATCAATTTAATGATCTTTGAACTGCATATCTACTAACTATTTCTCCACCCCTATCAGTTCGCAAGATCTTTAACCACTTACCTTAATGGTTTTAACCATTGCTAGAAATTAATGAAATTTTTCAAACATTTCAAATTTCTTGCTAAAAGGTATAATCTAGAGTTATCGTTTTAAGAATACAACGAAAAACTCATATCCACCCCTGAATGTACATCCATCTGCGAATGAGATGAACTACTTTCTGTGGATATAGGCATATTAACTCTTTGCAGAGATTGATCTTGTCAAATCCACTATGAACAAGATACAAATGCCATAGATTAAAAAAAAATGTGGTAGTGTCTATGATGACATAGGTTTAGTTACATCAAAGAGTTCTTAGAATACTGCAAGTGGATCCTGGTCACAGAATACCTAACTCATATTCCATACAGTTTTAATCCATTAATAGAAGATGGATATTAAACACTTGAGAAAGTGTAACTGTATTGTATTCCGGAATTAGAAATATAAGAAAATTTCTATTTGGAATTTAAAATTAAAGTCAAAGACTTAAATTTATACCAAAAATAATGAGTAATTCTATCTTGGACCAGCACTACTAATACAAACTCTAAGTCAGATTTGCCCATACAAGTAGGAGATTTCTAAGATTGAGGTTTTATATCAATTGGGAATAGAATTTCGGGATTATAATCATATGCGTCATTTAATTTCTTAAGAGAAAATTTAATGACATGAAATGATTTATAGACCATTCATCCAATGATATATTATTGAGCTAATTCGAAATGAATAAGCTAAGAGGAATTAGGATAATTTCGTTTATAAATAAGAATCCAACGATGCTTCGATAAGCGAAAGACAAAGTAATCTTATTTATGTAATCTTCTTGTTTCATATTGTAAAAATACTAGTCTAAGGTGTCATCAATTGATAAACAGCTAGATGTTGCATATACAATATTTATCTTTCGAGATCTTACACTATTATGTATGTCTAATGGTGAAAATCCATTAGGGATTTATCTCATTAGAAAAACAAACATGTTAGACCAACAATGAAGATTCGAAATTAAACTACAACTTAATAACAGAAAATAACATGGTTCAATATAAATTCATACACAATTCAGAAATTATAAACATATAGCAAGTAGGAATGACTAGTGAAAATACTAAAACATACAATCCTAAATAATTTCCAAGGTTTTCAACAAACTCGATACAAAGGTCCCGTAGGCAAGAGTCAAAGTATCATTTATTGAATAGAGTTGTTAGCTCATCTAAAATAGACACCATTCTAGCAACCTTTTATTCGATCAAAATAAGAATCCAACGTTGTCCCGGTAGGCGAGAGTCAAGGTTATTCTTATTTTATGAGCTTCCACCATTGTTTCATGTTTTATGAGTTTATCTCTAAGTAGTCACCGTAGGGGAGAGTCTAAATAGAGACGAAAACTCACAAAACACTTATCAAATGAAATCTTACGGTGTTAAATGCGTTCAACGAATAACCATCCATAGGGGGACGAAGTCTAGCGTCTCGAGGTTATATTGAAAACATTTAACTTTTGTAAGACCAACAATGGAGATCGAATATCTTAATAATAATCAAGCTCATTATTTAAAGTGAGTTGTATTTTCTTTGATTCTCTTTATTTAATTTATTTATTTTAAATATATATTTATTTAAAATTTCCAATTTAGAATGAAAAATTCTAAATATAAATTTTAATTTAATATTTATAAATTTTACTTAGATGGATATAAAAATAACATGAATTATTTCCATCTTAGTAATAATTTCCAATAAATATTTAGAAAAATATTCAATTTAAGTTGTTACAAAATTAATATAAATTAATTTACAACTCAAATTTAATTTTCTATAAATATATATTGCATTTCGAAAAATTAAAGTATTTAAGAATACAATTTTCGAAAATGCATGTTAAAATAAAAAATTAATCCTGGAAAAATTATTCTAATTTAATGTTGGCCCAAAATTAATTAATAAAATTAATTTACAACAAAAAATATAATTTTCCTATTTAATTTAATATATAAGAAAAATTTCAAATATTTAAGTATGATGATGAAAATCAACTTAAATATTAATTTTCTATTTAATTAAATACACTAGAAAAATACTTTAAGTAAAAATATCATCTATCTAGATTTTCCTTTGACTAATTAATTCAATTTCTAATAATATACTTCAATTAAATTTATTTTAAATTAATCAATAAATGAAAAAATCATTGATTTAAGTTGATCCAAGAATTAATTAAAATAAATAATTAATTTACAACTTAATCTATTTTTCAAGATAAAATTCGAAATTCTAGCATTTAAGAAATGCAATTTCGAAAATTGATTAATAAAATAAAGAAAAAATACATTTAGAAAATTATTTAAATTTAGTTGAAAAATAAATTTCAACTAAAAATAATTTTCTATTTAATTAAATGTCATGAAAAAGAAATATTTAAGTATGATGATAAAAATCAACTTAGATATTCAATTTTCAAATTAATTAAATGTATTAAATTCAAGAAATAAATAATTAAGTGTAGAGAAGACTTAATTATTAGTCTCTAGTTTAATACTAGGAAAAATATACTTAAAATAAATTGTACCAAAATTAATTATATAAATAATTAATTTCACAATGTATAATATTTTCCTATTTAATATTAGAAATAATAAGTAGTCTAGAAATAACTATCTAGAAAATATCTTATTTGACTAAGTATCTTTTCCACAAAATTTGAAAAAAATATCTAATTTAAGTTGTATTAGAAAAAATCTAGAACTTAAATATTTTCAAATTTAAATTTAATTAAATATCAAAAATTAAGTTGTAACCACGTAATTTGAAAATATTCCATTTTAAGTTAATATTTGAAAAGATATTAACTTAAAAAATATCTAAAGAATCTTAATAACCAATGCCTAAAATTCCTCAACTTAATTTTGAAATTTGAAATTCAAAAGATATTCAGATTTAAGTTGGTTAGTTGTAGATAACTAAATATCAACTTAAATAAGAATATTTAATGAAAAATTTAAATTAAGTTCCAGAAAAAATCTAGATGGTTATAATTCTATATTTAATTAAATACAAGAAAATACATATAGTTTAGCTTAGAATAAAAAAAATTCTTTAAACTATAATTTTCTTAAATTAATTTCAAAATAAATGAAATTAATTATGTTGCTAATCAATTTTATTAGGTTAAACTAGTGTAATTAACCTAGTACAGTTGTTCAAATCAGGCAAATGGGCCTTCACAATTGGGGTGGTTCATGTGAGGGGGTGCTGGGTTCAGTATGTCGTACCCACTTCTATGGCTCCCAACTCTCACACAAGGCCCAAAAGAGAGGAATTTAACCTTAATAAGAACAACTGTTATTAATTGAATAAGCCCAATAACTAAATGAGCCTAAATAAATTCTATCAAGAACTATGATAATTTATTTTAGCAACAACAACCTATATGTATCTATAATCAAATTAAACATATAGGCTCACACAGGCACACTTTGGATGGATCCTATCATGTTGCTAGGTCATACACAGATGAAAGAAGATTGTAAATTATACCTGTTACAAATTATTATCTTGACCAATGGAGCCATCACATCATTAGATCTGGCAAAAGGTAACCATGGCTATTTGCAATCAAGTAATAATAGGTTTTGAAAACTTACACATAAGCTAAAACACATACTCCTGCAACAAGGTTAGTTGGATAGTTGGATGTAGGATTTATTTAATTTTAAATTAAATATTTAATTTCGAAAATAATTAATTAAATAATAAAAAAAATTTCGAAAATTTTAAAAAAATTTGAAAAATTCGAAATTTTTTTTTTTAAAAAAATTTAAATTTAAAATTAAACCTACAATTTTTGAAAAATTAGGTTTCAACCAACCTAAATATCATTTCAAAAATTTGCTAACTACTTTTAAATTTTAAATGTTATTTTGTAAATAAAAATTAAATAAAAAATTAGAAAAGATAAATAAATATCTTTTTCAAATTTTAAATGTAATTTAAATAAATAAAATAACAAAATTTAAAAAATTAGCAAAATATCTTATATCATTTAAAAATTATATGATTATAAATATCTTATTTTGAAATTTAAAATAAGATAAGATATAATCAAATTTTAAAATAAGATAGATTTTTAAGCAAGAAGATAGATACTAATTCTATTCAAATTCAAATTACACTAATATCTTGAATTAAATTTAAAAAATATTAAATTAATTCAAAAAGATAATTAGAATTGAATTAGGAATAGTAATAGTATAAATACAAAACTATACCAAAAATCGGAAGTTAATTCCATGAAAAAGCATGAAAAATCGAAGAAAAACAAAAAAATTGTGAACTGTACGGACAGATTTGCGATCGTAGGAAAATTTCAGCACAACCCCGATTTTTTCAAATCTTCAAAAATTCATAACTAATTCAAATAAAATCGAAATTGAATTCTGTAAAAGGCTAACTTGCTTAATTTTTCCCATACTATCCAATAAAAATAATTCCAGAAACAAAATCGCAATTATTTTTCACGAAAATTTACAAACATCAATCAATCATCAAATAACACTCAATACAACATGATACCATCCAAAAACATACAAACAATCGTTTTAAAGTCCAAATTTCTTGCAAGTAGATCAATTACCATGGCTCTGATACCAGTTTTTGGAAATTATTTTACCAGGATCTTAGATCTACTCACAAGTATGTTGATTAACACCCTAAATATGAACTTTCTAAAACGATAAAATAAACAAATATAAAGTTTAGGAAACCTTACATTGGGTGCAGCGGAATAATATGACTCCTTCCGTTCAGATATCTAGCCCTTGATTCCTTTCTGTAGCAGAGCATTATCAATATCTGAACCTGGATCTCTTTCTTTGAATCCTTGATGCTGAATCTCCTTTGCTGATGATCTTTCTTCACGATCTTCCTCACTATGATTGAGGTATCACTTGATGTGTGTGGGCACTACTCTAATCACTAAGGATTTCGAAATATTGAAGAAGAAGAGAGGGAGTGGTCAGCCAGATAGGGAGAGAGAAGGCTCAGGTTTTTCTGATTCAGAAAGTGTCAGGAAAAAGTCTTATTTTTCTGAAGCCTTCACTATCTATTTATAGCATTCCACTAGGGTTAGATTTGAATTATATGGCATTAAAATAATGAAAAAATCAACTTAAAATACACACATAGGTGGCCGGCCATACACTTAGTGGATTGGGCCTTGCTTTTTGCAATTTTGCAATTTTAACACCTTTTGTATCTGATTTTCTCAAAAATGCCAATTTCCTAATTCAACCATTTAAATGCCAATTCTAACTATTTAATAACTATAAATAATTATTAAATAATATTGTCATTTATCATATTTATTAATTGAACCATACAAAGTATCATAATTAACAAATATGCCCCTATAAACTCTTTCTTTACAATTTCGCCCTTACTTAGTGAAAATTTCACAAATAGACATAGTCTAATTTGAGAATTATAATTGATTAATCAAAACCAATTACATGAGTCTTACAAGCAATATTATCTCAACTAGTGGGGGGACCATGGGTCTATATAACCGAGCTTCCAATAAGTAGATCAAGAATTTAGCACTAAAATTCACTAACTTATTAATTCTTCGTTGAATCCACGCATAGAACTTAGAATTGCACTCTCAGTATATAGAATGCTCTATATGTTCCACCATATAGACACATCATTCGTTGTCCATTGTTATAATCCTAATGTGATCAATTATCCTCTATATGAATGATCTACACTGTAAAGGGATTAAATTACCGTTACACCCTACAATGTATTTATTCCTTAAAACACTTGACCCCGTATAAATGATATTTCAACTTATGTGAAATGAGATCTCCACCATTTATTTTCGTTTGGTCAAGCTCGAAGGAGATCATCCTTTGCTTACTATTCGCCAGATAGAAGCTATAGATTCCATGTTTATGCTAGCGCTCCCACTCAATTGCACTACCGTGTTCCCAAAATGTACGTATCACCCTGACCTAAAAGCAGGCTTAACTAACAATTCAAGGAACACGAATAGCCTTTCAAGATTGAGCCTAATCATAACAGGATTAAGATCATTTGATCTAGGATCAACTTGGCGATATTGACTTGAATAGATTTTACGGTAAGTTTAATTAAATCTAAGTCAAAGTTCAATATCGGTCCCTTCCGATGCATACTCCATGCATCCAACCTGAGCTTTACTTTAACCAATGCTCTGGAAAGAACATAGCACTTCTCCAAATGCAAGTAAACTCTGTTGTAGATTATCATATCAGTAAAACCCTGTGTCTGATAAATCTAGGATACTTTATTCACATAGTCATGTTTACTTTCCAATGTGTTGACGGCACAATAAACAGGATCAAGTATGTGAAAACGGTTTCAGATGAATTTATACATTATGTACATATAATCATGAAATAAATCATGTGAACCATGCAACATTAAATGTTATTTCTGATCTATATTAATAAGTAAATCTGATTATATTGAAATGAGTTTTATTTAGGGCATAAAACCCAACAGGGCATACCCATTTCTAGGAGGCGTAGAGGACGAAGAGGGCAGACAGATACTTGATGCCCTTACGCGTGAACTGGGGTGGGCAGAGGCTGAAGAAGTCTGCCATATTTTTGAAGTATTGATGAAAAGGCATCAATGCCCCTTGCTGACCATGGGCACCCGACCAGGCGTAAATCTCCTTTTCAGGGTTTGTGGCACTATCGTTGGAGGAGGGAATGTAGCAGTCCAAGTCGTCCAGATGCCCATCCTGGTCGAGAGATCGAAGGTGCGCCTCAGTAACCTTGGACGGAGGGCTTACCCACCTGGCGCCCAAGGCACCCTGCCTTCTATGAGGAACCGCCGCAGCAAGTTCCTCACTGATGTAGTCCACGCCCTCAACCAGGATGTCTCCGTCAGCATCGACTAGCTCCTTAGCCTCGTTGTACTCCCCATAGTTTGGCGTTGCAACCTCTGCCTCTTCCTCCTCCTTGGAGGAACTGCCAGGATGTACATCTTCATGCCCCTCAATCTCCTGGACCTTAGCGTCCCCTTCATGATCCTCCTCCATCTAGAAGGCTGGATCTTGTTCGACGCTGGGCAAAGCAACATGT
Source organism: Cannabis sativa (assembly GCF_029168945.1). Lineage (NCBI taxonomy): Eukaryota > Viridiplantae > Streptophyta > Magnoliopsida > Rosales > Cannabaceae > Cannabis > Cannabis sativa. The sequence continues at coordinate 49,145,848 of NC_083602.1, read as the reverse complement.
CGAGCCACTTGAGGGTCAGACGCGTCACACAGACGCGTAGTTTTCTTTGTTTGAGCCATCATTCTATGGCTGGGTACAGGGTTTGAAGAATGTCCTTTGCTAGAGGAAGGTGGACTAGAACAAAGACGAGGATGATCCTCTGTGCAGAAGTTGAAGCAGGTCCTGGTTGATCCGATGTCCGTTTTCCCAAGACTCACCTGAGTTCATCTACAAAAGACAACGCACAAGATGAGTGTTTGGTCGGAATATCGAACGATAAACAAGCAAATATGCCGACCAGGAGTACTCAACAGATTAAAGAACGATTATGTTTGACGAAAAGTTAGAGCTCAAGAAGTCAAAAAATTTCTCGAGTTAGGGCAAAAAAGGTTCATGAAGCTTAGAATAAGCAAGATGAAAGATAGACGTTACAAAGTTCAGAAACAAGTGTTATGACTGTAAAATCGCACGAAGACATGATAAAGAAGAATCGCATAGGTTTCTGGGCCTAGGGTTTCCTAAACATTTTTCTACAGCAAAGTAGAGGATGCATTTGACATATAAACATGCAAAGATAAGCATAAAGGAAACCAGAGACTTACTCGGGGGGTCAGATGTTTGGGTGCGAGCAACATCAATCCAACAAGCAGTTTGTATGAAGGCGCTTCGGCAACTTTGAAGTCAAGAATCTCTCTTTTCGCTCTGAAGCTTACTTAGCAAAGAAAGGTGATTAAAATGAGTTTATGTGCCAATGTTGTTTGGTATTTATAGGCAAGTCACGAAAAGAGGTAATCGTCTCAAAGGAACCTCAGACGCCTCAGTTTCCCTCCTTAAAAGCGAATATGGGAAATAAAAAGTAATCAAGTGCAGCCGTCAGCCGTGGAGAGATAAAATTGGATTTTGAAATATTAAGTGTCAGAGCATTTATTAGCCAAAAACCAAAGGGATGCCCAGTCAGCCTCACATCGAGTCTCGGACGGTCGCTCTCGACGTGTGTCCCCATCCAAAAGCAGAAGCGGCTCGGATAAAGTCTACACGCAACTTCAGAAGTCCCGTACAGACTTAGGGGGCAAATGTTATCCCGATTTTTGCACTCTGACGTGGCATCACATGAATGGTGACACATGGAATCTACTTGGAACATCTGCTCGGGAAGCACAGTCCGAGCAGGATGCCTCACTGGCATGCCCAAAGCAAAGTATTCAGTAATCCGCACAGAATGGCCAAACACTTAGCGAATTCAACTTTCGCATCGTGAGTCATCAACACAATCCCTATAACTCAGGGATCAATTTACATGGATATGGCATACACACGATCCCGATATCAGTGTATTCAGCATCAATTTCACGATCCTTGCATTCAGCATTGATCCCACGATCTTTCTATTTATAAGCATTGTAACGAGAGGGGAAACTCTTCCTCCCCAAGCTTACTAGCCCTATAAATAGTGTTGTATATTCACTGGGCAAGAGATCGGTCGGAAAGCAGTTGAGCTAAGACTATACCCTAAATATATTATCTAAGAATTATATATTCAAAGATACTGTTGTAAGAGATATAAGAAAAGGAATCTTTCTCCTTAATCTTAAGTTAATAAAAGTAACGAGGATTAAGCTATTACCGAATTGCTCGGGGCTAAACCTCTATAAAAATCCTGTGTCTTTTTATTGCTTTATCATATATTTGTTATTATAAATCATTTATCGCTTATAAAATAGACTCGTTGTCGTTGGCTAAAAGCGAGGTCAGCATTTTGGTTTAAATATTAAAAATTATATTTTATTTAGATATTTAGGGATTGAAATTAAAAAAAAATTCAATTGGTGGAAAAATCACATAAATTCAGATTTTTGGGTGAAAATACCCAACTGCCCATGAAGAGGCTGCTAGCAGCCCTCTACGCGCACGGAGCAAGGAGTTTTTAAGGTCCCATTGTTGAGAAACCTCGGCGCCTGCAGGGTGTTCATGGGCGAGATGTAGCATCCTGGGCGAGGGGTCATGTCCGAAGTGGTGTGCACACCGAGCTTCTGACAAGAAATTGTCTGAGATCCGCGCGCGTCCCAACATCTTGTTCGAGGGTGTGTGCATGCGATGCACCCCCTCTCGACACGATATGCACTCAAAACTTCAAAACACCATATATCTTTCAATTTTTAACGAAATCGATTTCTGTGAAAACCAAAATTGCTTAATTTTTAACAAGGAATCCAAATAAATTATTTTTAGAAAGAAAATAAAATTATTTTTTATGGAAAAATTTGTAATTCACAAATATTCATCAATTCACACATAAACTAATATGAACACATCCAAATCAACAAATTCATCATTTTAAATTCAGACTTCATGAAAGTAAATCATTACCATGGCTCTGATACCAGTTGTTGAAACTTATTTTACCAGGATCTACACTTACTAACATGATGTTGATTAACAATTAAAATATAAATTCTCTAAGACGATAAAATTAAACAGATAAGAGTTTAGAAAACCTTACATTGATGGAATCAAAATACTATGAATCTTTTTGCTCAGATCTCTAACTATTGTTCCTTTCTATCGTAGAGTAATAGCTTGGATCTCTTTTTCTCTTTCGGTTTTGGTTAACCACCATCTTCGACACTATGATTGAGTACTTGACTTGGTATGTGTGGGCATGGTACTCTATCACTAAAGGCTTGAATATGGTGAAGAACAGCAAGAGGGAGAAATCACTATAGAATGAGTCTTTGACAAAGTTAGAAATTAGGTTTTTGGTTGAATGTTGAGTTGGATGACAATGACAACATCATGTTCCTTTTATAGTATTTCAACTAGAGTTTAGGATTTAATTATATGAAATAAGAAAAATACTGGGCAAAAATACACTCTAGTGGTCGGCCACTTAATGGGACTCACTAGTTACAATTTTGTCACTTCATTTCAACCACTTATCCTTTCTTTCAATAATGTCATATTTTTAAATTTCAATCCTATAAATGTCAAAAATATTTATTTATTAATTAAAATTACCATTTATCTTATTTATTAATTAGACCATACAAATTCTCTTAATTAATCAATAAACCCCAAAACTTCTTTCCTTCACAATTAAGCCCCTGCTTAGTGAAAATTCATAAATAAGATATAGTCTTATCTTGAATTATAATTATTTAATTAAAACCAATTAACTTAGTCTGTAAGTATTATTATCTCAACTAGTGTGAGGACCATGAGCCTATATAATCAAGTTTCCAATAAGTAGAACTAGAATTTACTAAGTAAATTCTCTAACTTAATAATTCCTCCTTGCGCCACTATAGATTTGGAATTATACTCTTAATTATATAGAATGCTCTATATGTACCAAGATATAGATACGGTATAAATTATTCATCGTTCTAATCCAAATAGTTAAAGATCCTCTATAGATGATCTACACTGAATAGGGACAAACTTACCGTTCCAACCTTCAATGTATTTTATTCTTAAAACACTTAGGTGGAATTACTTGAGAGGAATGAAAACATAGGAATGTGAATTAGAATGAGAATGAGAATAGGAATGGAATGGAATGGAATAAAATTTAAAATGCATAAAGAAATTGATAAAAAAAAATTATTAAATTTATTCTCATCATGCATTGAAATGGTCTTTCCTTCTACTTCAAAATGAAATTGTTATTCCACCAAAATAGTGGAAAGGCCATTCTATTGGAATGACATTCCAACCTTTCATATGCAGCCAAATAAAGGAATGGAATGGAGATTGTGTAATGACCGCCTAATTTGATATGATGGGTTATCAAATAATTAAGGTTTAATTATAAAATTGATTATTAATTATAATATTGCATGGGTGAAGATTTATTTAATTACAATATATGTTAAATGTGCTATATGGGAATTTCTCATTTACCTGTGATTGTGTTTGGTAGCAGTGGAAAGCGACGTTGGGCCATTAGAGAGTCACGTATATGATTTAGAATGTTAATAGTGGGGTACCATGTATAGGCGTTTAAGTTAGTAGGGATTTGTTTGAAGTGGTAAATGACTAAATTGTCCTTGGAAAGCTTTAAATAATTAAATTGTTTATGGGTAAAAGGGTCTTTTGTTGGAACCCCTTTTCTTTTGTTCTTTATTGAAGTTATATGCTGAATATGAGGGTTGATTTTTAGTAATTAAAATAAGTTTTAATATTAGAGAGAAATATAGAAAAAGCCTAGAAAACTCTATTTCTTTCACCATCAAGCTCTCTCTTTCTCTCTTTTCTTTCGAACCACCAAGAGGCCAGCTGGGGATTGGGTTTTTGTCAGCTCAATTTAGTGAGTTTTAGGAGGATTGGAAGCTTGAATCTAAGGTATAACACTTCACTTTGCTTTCTTGGTTTTTCCCTTTAGCTCAAGTTAGGGTTGATGCATGTTTGGCTAGGAAATAGGGGTTGTGTGCATGGGTTTAGCTTGATGTCATTTTCTGAAGTTGTGTAGTGATTATTTAGATTGTTTTAAGCTAAATTGGATGATTATCATGTTATTTGAATCAAATTGGAGCTTATGAGCTCAAGTTGAAGCTTTAATGGTGTTTTCATAATTTGAGTTGTTTGTTGTAGTTTGATGCTTGAAATAAGTTGGTTGGGGTATAAACAGGTATACTGGAAGTTTTTAGAAAGTTTTAGGTTGAATTGTGGTGTGGGGGTCAATTTTGGGTTTCCCTGCACAAAATCGATTAACCGGTTTTCTGGGAACCTGAGAAATCGGTAAACCCGTTTTGTCCTCAGGAAACCCAGTAAACTAGTTAAGTGGTTGGGAAATCGGTTTTTTGGTCGGGGTTTTTTCAGAAACCCTAGTTTTCCCCAAATTGTTGATATTTAGAGTATGGTCTTATCTTTCATCGATAAGGTTATTTCTAGTTTGATTTTAAGCCCCGAGAAGTGTTTTAGCGTGTCTCTCACCAAAATTACAAATGATATGTTTTAGGTGTTACGAAAATTATGGTTACTACGCAAGTATACGCAACCAAGTAGTATCTCACGCAAGTGACGTCGAACCACAGGGAATTGGACTAAGTACTACTAAATTATACTTATGATTCTATCTGGTAAAACAAACTTTTTATGCATAAAATAGAACAATTCAGAAAATTAAAAAGAATAAATGAAGATTAATCATGATGAGAGATTAGGGAGGTGAATCCTGTTCTTACGTTACCAATGTTTATACCTAATTGCTATCCTTTTCTCAATGTGAATGACAGATTATGAATTAACCTAACTCTTTTCAGATCTTTTAGGTTCTAAACCTCATGTTCTCTAATTAACTTCTTAATTAAATCAACATGAAATCAGCATTAAGCAATAATCTAATTGTCACTAAGGCTATGTAAATACTTTCGTTTCACATCAAAACCTAGACTATCAAATTTTAGCATTCTCAATTCTCACTTTTCAGATTTCGAATTGAGATCATTAAAAATGTAAGAGGTGATCAATCTTGCACATGGAATTAAACACAAATATAGATAGTATTCACAATCAAGATGGAGGAATGGCAATTATTTATTAACTAGGCATAAACTTAAACAACATTCATCATCCTCCCTTAATGGGAAATTTAGCTCATAAAAATAATGAAAACATCCATGATTAAATCTGAAACAAAACTAAACATAAAAGACAGAAATAAGGGTAAAAGAAAGAAATTAGAAGGTGATATCGCTCTGGGTCTTCAAGATAGCTTCCTCTCCACCTTCATCCGCTATTTAGGGATGAAAGGTGTGCCTCCAATTGAGAGAAAAATCAAAATTAGGTCAAAACCACGATGTCCGTACCTAGTCGCGACTAGCCTTTAAGCTGGTCGCGACTACAGGCAAACCTCGAAAATCCTTGGTTCTGCCAAAATGTCGAAGTCGCGACTACAGAAAAGGGTCGCGATCTGGCTCATTGGTGGTCGCGACTGCTGACGTCTCTTGAGCAGATTTCTCCGATTTTTTGCCAATTTGTCCCGTCTTTTCACCAATTAACTGAATTTGAACATTGATACCCCGGGAACCTGAAACAATGAAAATCAAGCGTAAAACCGCTCCAAAAGACACCAATAGACGAGAAAATGCTTACTTTTCAAACCCAAAAGATAGGCTGAATATAACCTAACAAAATTCCACCAAACTAGATTCTTACTCGCCCTCGAGTAAGATAAAAAAAACTAACTACGCTATCAGATAATCACTACACTGCTGACTCATGCTCTGCTCTCTTCCTTGCGTAAACTAGAATTTCGATCCTACTACCTCTAACAATTAATTCAGATGCTCAATTCATAACACTACGTATAACCACAAAATTTGTTCATACGTGAAACATTGTTATAAAAGTTTTACTCTTTCCAACAGTTCCACAGCCCGATAACTCATAAGCTTGCATGCTTACCTTTCTCCACTAATCTTGACAATATCTTTTGGAATCATTAGGTCTTTTCAAGGTTTAGGCATTATGGCTCAGATATTCAGAAATAGACAAAAGACAGTTTTGGCTCAAGATATCATAAGCACACAAACAGAACCCACAAGCTTCTTACTTTTCTTTTACAAAACCCCATAGTGTTCCCGCATTTACCAAGACTGAGAGAAGATAACTCTATTATTTTTCCCCAACATCACTGAAAGTTTTTTTTTTCAAACACATTCTTACTTTTTATTGTATTTTTTTTTCTTTTTCATCATTCATTTTTCATAATTTTTTTTTTCAGTGACATTGAATTACACATTTTTTCCTTTCTCAATCTTACAAGTTCTTCTCCCTCTAACTATGTTCTCACACTCAATATTTCTCCTCCCCCAAACTAATTATTTAGCTTATGATATCATGGATAAAATGGTGAAGAAAAATTAATAGTATGGTTACGATTTTTTTTTTTTGGTCAATGGTTGAAAAACTTAACGGGTTTAGGCTCAATAAGGTTAACTAGGGATAAACATTCTTACGGTAGGCTTGAAAGGCTCAAACTATCCAACAAATGCCTAAGTCATATTCCAATTGAACACTATCAAGGATTTCGTCTCAAAAGAATAAACATGCAAGTTCTAAGCTATCCTGTCAATCTTACCACAAACCATAGTAAAACAATTATAACAATTTTCACAGATTGAGTAGTTGCAATTATACACAGGTTTCTAAGCATCCAAACTAATCCAAAGAGTTAACAGAATCAAGCACACATTTATTTTACAATTTCAAATCACATTACACTAATCAGCAGTATACAACTATCCTCTAGCTTATTGTCATTCCTTAACTAAAACAGAAAATTAAAGTGCAGAAAATAAAATGCAAAAAATAAAATTTTTTAAATCTCTCTGTCCCCCCAAACTAAATATGACATTGTCCCCAATGTATATAATGAAATGCAGAGAGAAGAGACTTACCTGAAATCCTTTCAGAAAGGGTTAGGTGGCGGCGGCTGATCATATGGGTAGAACCGAGGAGGTTGCGCCAAGTAATTCGGGTCATCAATCCCGATGTTCATTCTGTTGATGAGAGAGTTAAGTTGGTGAACTTGTCCCTCATCATGGATACTCCTCTGCACCATATATTTTTGCATGTGGTTGTTTTGCTGAATTATATAACTCAGTTGTGCATGAGTATATTGCATTGTTGGATCGATAGGCCCAAGCAACTGTGGGGGCCGCTCCCCCTCTTCTTCAACACTAGGCTCTCTTTACCGCCTTCGGCCTTGCGTTGCATCAGGTGGAGGCTGGCCATAAGGATGTGGCTCTTTTAGCCTGTTGACAAATGTGATATCCATCTTGCGAAGTGGCACCACTGTGTTGTCATACTCCAATTCTGCAACATCATATGCCGTGCAGAGTTCTGTTATGACACCCGCCAAACCAAAACCACCTCCCGTGGCTCCTTGTACAATCTGGTCAATGCTATGTCGGATGACTTGTCCAATATTTATGTTGTACCCCTTCATAATGGCGTACACATATTTCAGGCGATCCATTTGGACATCGGAGAAGTGTTTATTTGGCACTAACCGAGCACTCATGAAGTACAGCCGTGTCTTCGCCACTGAGTTTAATTCACACCGATATAGGATGTTTGGCGACCCCTCTTGACCATCATTGTCGTGGAACCTCAACCCCGGGAATCCCACCGTCTTAGCCACATCCACCAAATCAAACTGCTCTTCCTCCTCAATAATTCGGAGGCGTTGCTCTTCCCTAGAATAATCCGGGACAGAAAACATAACATTGAAAGCATCAGCAGTGGCGTGAACCTTCTTTACTCGCACCTTTACCTCTCCATTCCGGCGCTCGGGCCAATTGGCAAGAAATTCACATGCCATAGTCACATTAGCCCGGCCCCGAGCATCCACAAAGCTCCCCAACTTAATCCTCTCAATTTGGGCTGAAATTGTCTCAAACCTTGGTTGACGTCTCAAAGGATTTTTAGGGAATGCAATACCCCGGTCTTCAATGTAAGGCCTAATTTTCAGCCTCATAAAATGATTCTGTGCCTCCTCATTGACAAACCGGGTTCTATCGAAACCCGTAGTTGGTGGGTTTGATGACGAACCTTGCTCAACATGCCTAGTTCTCTTAGGTACCATTTTTTCTTAGAAATAATTAAATTTTTTTTTCTTTTCTATTTTTTTTTTTCTGATTTTTTTTTAATAAAGCTAAGAAAAATTGGGCAGCACCTCCCCTTAATTTTCTACTTCCCCAAAAATTCACAATCACTCAAAAACTATACAAATTATATCCCCAATAACTCAACACCACAATACAATACCAACAAACCCAATATGAACAATAATTTTATCACAACAAGCACTGTTACCACCAGAAATTTATAAAAGAATAAATCAAATTCCTTAAAATGGTAGGAAGTGATACTTACAAACCCAAAGAAGCTTTTACTCCACCTCCATTGTTGATGTTCTTGAAAGCTTGAGGTTGAAGATGAAGAACAATGGTATTTTCGGATTAGGGACTGTATTGGTAATTTTTGTGATGGTTTTTGTTGGAAAGTGTAGATTGATGAGTGAACTTGGGGTTTTAGATGGATTGAGATTGGGAAATTGGATTGAAGATGAAAGAATTAAAGATTTGTGGAAGAAAATTTGAAAATTTTGAAAGAGAAGTGGTTAGGGTCGGCTGAGAATAGGATAGATTTGAATTTTTGGTGTAGGGTTGAATGGGGGGGAAAATTGGGATTTTATGGAAAATTCGTGAGCTAGTCGCGACTTGCCCTAAGGCTGGTCGTGACTAGCTTACATTCAAATTTTTATGTGTTTCTGGAAAGTGGCCTAGTCGCGACTGGGGTCGCGACTTGGAAAATAGGTCGCGACTTCCTATGACCCTAGTCGCGACTACTGGGAATGAAATTTTTCCTTGTTTCTGTAAAAACCCCAGGTCACGACCAAGGAACCTGGTGGTCACGACCACTGGGTTCCCGCTCCTGAAAAATATATTTTTTTTCACGTTTTTCATGATTCAACTGGAAAAATTTAATGTCTGGTACTTAGCTAAAAATTGAAAATACTAAAAATACTAAAGCATAAACTAAAAACATAACCAGAAAGTTTAAAAAATTAAAGAAAACACTTGGGTTGCCTCCTAAGAGCGCTGTCTTTATCGTCGTATAGCCGGACGCTGAGCTGTTGTCTAGAGAGGTGCGAGAATAATGGCAGACTTGGCTTGGTCAAATTGACCTCCCAAGTAGAGCTTTAAACGCTGTCCATTAACTTTGAAAGTTGTTGGACCTTCACCTTTTAACTCCACAGCTCCATAGGGAAACACCTTGACCACTGTAAATGGTCCTGACCACCTTGACTTCAGCTTACCAGGAAACAACTTCAACCTTGAATTGAATAGTAACACTTGTTGCCCAGGTTGAAACTCCTTCCTTACTAAGCCTTGGTCATGCCACTTCTTGGTTCTCTCCTTGTAGATTTTTGCATTCTCATATGCCTCATTACGAAACTCCTCTAGTTCATTCAATTGCAGTAGCCTTTTCTCTCCTGCAGCTTTCAATCTCATGTTGAGAGTCTTCATGGCCCAAAAATCTTTATGTTCTAACTCCACCGGCAGATGACAAGCCTTTCCAAACACCAACCGATATGGAGACATGCCAATTGGTGTTTTAAAAGCAGTTCTGTATGCCCACAATGCGTCATCTAACTTTCTTGACCAATCTTTCCTTGATCTCTGCAATGTTTTCTCTAGAATCATCTTTATCTCCCGATTAGAAATTTCAGCTTGGCGATTTTCTTCTAGGGATGATATGGTAAAGCAGTTCGATGTTGGACACCATATCTTGAAAGGAGAGCTTCAAACTGTTTGTTGCAGAAATGACTCCCTTCATCGCTTATGATTGCTCGAGGAGTACCAAACTGAGTGAAGATGTTCTTTTGCAAAAAGCGGAGAACGGTTTTACTGTCATTCTGTGGTGTAGCTACAGCTTCCATTTAGACACATAGTCCACAGCCAATAGGATGTATTGATTGCTAAAAGATGAAGGAAAAGGACCCATGAAGTCTATGCCCCACACATCAAACAATTCCACTTCCAAAATTCCTGTTAAAAGCATTTCGTTCCTCCTTGAGATATTACTTGTTCGTTGACAACAATCACATTCCTTCACAAAGGTACTAGCATCTTTAAATAGTGTTGGCCAAAAGAATCACTCTGCAACACCTTAGCAGCAGTTCTGGTCCCACTGAAATGTCCTCCACATGGCAAAGCATGACAATGATTTAGGATAGAATACATCTCCTCTTCAGGCACACATCTTCTAATTATCTGATCAGCGCAGTGCTTGTAGAGGATTGGCTCTTCCCAATAATAATGTTTCACCTCAGAAAAGAACTTCTTCAATTGTTGACATGAAAGCTCAGGAGGAGTTATTTTTGCAGCCAAGAAGTTGACATAATCAGCATACCACGGTACCGTCAGGTTTTCCCTCACACTAAAGAGTTGTTCATCAGGAAATTGCTCATTTATCTTTACCTCTTTCGTATTCTGACTCTCTTCCAACTCTAGTCTTGACAGGTGATCTGCTACCAGATTTTCAGTGCCCTTTTTGTCTTTTATCTCTAAGTCAAACTCTTGAAGTAGAAGTACCCACCGAATCAATCTTGGCTTTGCATCCTTCTTGGTCATAAGGTATTTGATCGGTGAGTGATCTATATAGACAATAACCTTATTCCCAATTAGGTAGGGTCGGAACTTATCACAACCAAACACAATTGCCAGCATCTCTTTCTCTGTAGTGGCATAATTTAATTGAGCATCATTCAGGGTTCTGCTAGCATAGTAGATTGTGTGAAACACCCTGTCAACTCTTTGACCCAAGACCGCTCCGATTGCATAATCACTTGCATTGCACATCAACTCGAAAGGCAACTCCCAATTTTGTGAAGTGACTATTGGTGCTGAAATCAATTTTTCCTTTAGAACCTGGAATACCTTTAAGCAATCTTCTCCAAACTCAAATGGAACGCCATTAACAAGTAAACTGGACAATGGTTTGGACATCTTTGAGAAGTCCTTAATAAATCGTCGGTAGAAACCAGCATGTCCTAAGAAACTCCTTATTCCTTTCACAGAAACTGGAGGTGGAAAATTCTCTATTGTTGAAACTTTAGCCTTGTCCACCTCAATTCCTGCTTTTGAAATTTTGTGTCCCAGAACAATTCCTTCTGTTACCATAAAGTGGCACTTCTCCTAGTTTAGCACCAAGTTAGACTTCTCGTATATAATTAGCACATTTTCTAAATTTTCTAAGAAATGATCGAAGGAGGAGCCAAAGACCGAGAAATCATCCATAAAGATCTCAATACAGGATTCAATTAAGTCAGAAAAGATAGCCATCATACACCTTTGAAAAGTAGCAGGGGTGTTGCACAATCCGAATGGCATTCTTCTGAAAGCAAAGGTACCATAGGGACATGTGAAAGTAGTCTTTTCCTGATCTTCAAGTGCTATGGCTATTTGGTGGTATCCAAAGTAGCCATCAAGAAACCAATAATATTCTAGCCCCGCCAATCTGTCTAGCATTTGATCAATGAAGGGAAAGGGAAAGTGATCTTTTCGGGTTGCTTTGTTGAGTTTCCTATAGTTGATACAAATCCTCCAACCAGTGACTGTTCTTGGAATCAACTCATTCTTTTCATTCTTGATCACGGTCATTCCACCTTTCTTTGGAACGACTTGCACCGGGTTAACCCACTTACTATCTGAGATGGGATAGGCCACTTCAGCATCCAACCACTTGACTACTTCTTTTCTGACAACTTCCTTCATAGGTGGATTTAGTCTACGTTGTGCATCGATTGTTGGTTTCGCATTCTCTTCCATCAGGATTCGGTGCATCACAGTTGAAGTACTGATTCCTTTGACATCACCCAGTGTCCAAGCAATGGCCTTGTTGTGAGCTCGAAGTACCCTAAACAATCTATCAGTTTCCACATCAGAAAGAGAAGCTAACACAATAACTGGCAGCTTTTTGTCTTCACCCAAAAACTCATACCGCAAGTGACTAGGAAGCACCTTCAATTCAAGTTCTGGAGGTTTTTCAGTAGATGGCATCAGCTCTTTTGGAACTACTCCCAACTCCTCATAATACCTTCTGTTCAATGGCCCATAGGAGTCAAGCCATTTCACATAACCTATTACCTCTCGTCCCTCTTGCTCCGTCAATTCATCTTCAGTTAGGCTCAGTTCGAGAGGGTCATCTAGCAGCTTTTTCTCACTTACAATTGTATCAATCAAATCAATGAAGAGATAGTTATCACTTGCCTTTGGGTATGTCATTGCCTTTAACACATTAAAGACCACTTCTTCTCCTTGGACTCTCAGCTTTAATTCATCGTTCTGGACATCGATCAAGGCTTCGCCAGTTGCCAAGAATGGTCTCCCAAGAATGATTGGGACATTACTATCTTCTTCCATATCCAAAACAATAAAGTCAGCTGGAAAGATGAACTTGTCAACCTTGACTAACACATCCTCAATGACTCCTCTAGGATGAGCTAGTGATCGATCCGCCAATTGTAGAGTTACTGTGGTTGGCTTTGCTTCTCCCAACTGCAATCTTTTAAACACTGACAGAGGCATCAAGTTAATGCTGGCTCCCAAATCACATAGTGAATTTATTCCTTCAATTCTCCCAATGGTACAAGGAATAGTGAAACTCCCTGGATCTCTGAGTTTGGGAGGGAGTTTCTTCTGCAAAATAGCGCTGCACTCTTCAGTTAGAGCCACTGTCTCATAGTCCTCCATCTTTCTCTTCTTTGACAGAATCTCCTTCATGAACTTGACATAACTCGACATCTGTTCTAAAGCTTCAGCAAAGGGAATGTTAATGTGTAGTCTTTTGAAAACCTCTAGAAACTTGGTGAACTGTTTGTCTAGATTGGTCTTTCGGAGTCTCTGGGGATAAGGTATTTTCACATGATGATCAATGCTGATTGGTGGAGACTGCTGTGGTGGCGTTGGGCTATCAGTAGCCTTCTCTACTGTTGATGTTGGGGTTGGCACTGGTTGAACTTTAATCTCCTCATCTATTGGTTGTGTCAATTCGGGCCCATCATATTTCATACCGCTCCTCAGGGTAATTGCCTTGCAGTTTTCTTTGGGATTAACGTCAGTTGTGCTAGGAAAATTTCCTTGAGGACGGGTTGCTACCTGAGTTGCTAGTTGGCCCATTTGAGTCTGCAAGTCTTTAATGGAAGATCTAGTTTCAGTCATGAATTGTAGCAATAAATCTGTTTTCAAACTAGAATTTTCACCAGAGGGTTGTTGCTGAGTATACTGTTGGTTCTGTGTCTGGTTCTGATTTCGTTGCTGATAGAACCCACTGTTTCTTCGGTTACCTCCTTGGTTGAACCCATAGTTGTTGTTCTTGTTCTGAGAATAATTCCCAATGGCTTTTTCTTCATCCATTGGCAAATCATCCACATCTGCTTGACACTCAGAAAAGTGATGGGGACCTCCACATATCTCACAAACCACTTGAGCTTGTCTGGCTTGCCCTGCAATCAGCTTTGTTAGGCCCTCAACCTGAGCTGTCAGCTTTGTAATGGCCTCCGCCTTTAGTACACCAGCTACCTTCTTAGTTTGACTCTTTTCAATTGGCCACTGCTGATTGTTCAGAGCCATCTCCTCCAACAGATCACAAGCCTCATTTGCACTCTTTCTCATAAAAGCTCCTCCAGCTGCTGCATCTAAGTTCTAGTGTTACCAACCAACCCGTCGTAGAGATTGTGAACCAGCATCCACTTCTCTATACCATGATGAGGGAACTTTCTGATCAGATCCTTAAACCTCTCCCAAGACTCATGGAGAGATTCATTATCTTGTTGACAGAAGTTGTTGATATCTCCTCGCAGCTTGGCAGACTTTGCTGGAGGAAAGAACTTTGACAAAAATTTCATTGCCAGATCATTCCAGGTGGCAATAGAGTTGGGTGGCAGGGAATTTAACCAGCTCTTGGCTCGTTCTTTGAGCAAGAATGGAAATAGTCTCAGACGAATGGCATCATCACTAACTTTATTAACTTTAAAAGTCTCACAAAGTTCCATGAAGTTCGAAAGATGCAGATTAAGAACTTCAGAAGGGAGGCCACCAAACTGAACTGAGGACTGCACCATTTGAAGTATGGCAGGCTTAATCTCAATGTTATTAGCATCCATTGGCAGTGGCCTGATACATGACTGCACTCCCGTTAGAGTAGGGAGAATGTAATCTGTGAAGCTACGGCCATTAGCTTGATCTTCAACGGCACCACCATTATTATCGTTATTTGCAGCATTAGCATTCACATTAGTAGCCATGATTTCTGATGTTTCAGTAGTTGCTGAAACTCTTTCTTGCCCCTTGTTCCTTCGATTTGTCCTACAGGTTTTCTCGATTTCAAGGTCAACGGGTAATACAACTGCTTGCCCTTGGCAGCGCATGCACTCAAAAATACCTGAAATAGATAAGAACAGTTTTGCAAGAGAAAGGTTAGAAATTCAGCAAGAGAAAATATACCAAAGTAGAAGTTAGTATAATTTTGTGTAATATTAATCTTTAAACAACTCCCCGGCAACGGCGCCAAAAACTTGTTACGAAAATAATGGTTACCACGCAAGTATACGCAATCAAGTAGTGTAATGACCGCTCTAGTATTGTGGATTAGAAAAGGCAATTAGCACTAATTTTTATTATTTTATTATTATTTGTGAATTAATTTATTTGTGGATCCCAATATTTAGAAATAAATATTTGAGTTATAATTTCTCAATTCCGGAGATTTTATTAAACTCTAGGGGTATTATTTAGCTTATATGTGAAATATGTTAATTTTGTAATTTTTGCTCGGCGACAACGGAAAATGCGATGGATGGCTAGATTGATCACATGGGTAAGTTTAGAACCCTATTTCCTAGTGAGGAATATTTTAGAAGAAATAAATTATCGGGATTGAGCGGGGTTATGGAATTTGACCATTTTACCCCTAGTTTCAAAATTACCCTAAGTTTGATTTAAAGGGCATTTTAGTCTTTTAAGGGGGGATTAGGTGGCTGATTGTGAGGATGACACCTAGTCATTTTTGGGCAGCAAGGGATTTAATCAAATCCTTTTTCCAATTTAGGAAAGTCAAAAAAAAGAAAAAGAAAAATTAGAAATCAAGAACCATTTTTCTCCTTTCTCTCTCTTGGGGTTCGGCTATCTCAACCAGAAGGAAAAACCCAGAATTTTCTTCACAATTTCTGTATTTCCATCCAAGGATTCAAGGGAAATTATCTAAGGTAACCCTAGCTCCTTTCTCTTTCAAGTTCTTGAAGTTGTAAGTTGGTTTTTGAAGTGATATTGAGTAATAGGGGCTGTTAGGGTTTAAGGTTTGCTTAGTTCGAATTTTAGGGTTTGTTTAGCTTAATTCTAGCTCATGGTAGCTGGTTTAGAGATTGGTTATTGGTTTTGAGCAATTCTAAGCTTTGAGTTCAAGCTTTAAGCTTTAATGGCAAGTTGTTATTTACTGAGTTTTTCTGTGAAATACTGGCTGGGTTTTATTGTGTATGCCTTGTTTAGGAGCTCTGGAGAGTTTGGTAAAGATTGGGCTTGATTTGAATCAAGGGGGAGAATTTTTTTGGGTTTCTGCAGATGAACCGGAATTCCGGTTCTGGGTGGTCTGTACCAACCGGTCGACCGGTTGGTGACCCAGAACCGGGATGCCGGTTGGATCCGGTCTGCCTGTTGGGGATTTTTCCAGAACCCTAGTTTTGGCCAATTTTGGGTAATAAAGGGTATTGCCATGAGGTTTAGTGATAGAGGAACATTTAGTTTCGGGTTTTAAGTCCCGGAAAGTGATTTGGCGAGTCACTCATCTGTGTTATCATTCTTGTGATTAGGGCATCCATCTAGCACGTAAATTCCGTTCAGGTCGGCCAGCACACTTGAATTCGGAAAACAGGTAAGAACTGTGTATAATGTATGATGTGATTATCTGAATGTGTGTATATGTGTTTATATATGCATGCTTAAAATATGTTAAACACTACCAACACTTGTGTGAGTGTATTGGTACAGTGATTGTTGTTAATTTGAGTACGATACAGTGATACCAACACAAGCATAGAAAATGCTAAGGTGTGTGGTACATCACTCAGTGATACTCAGTGATCGGGATAAACCCTACCAACACTCGTACAGCGAGGTACGTTGTGTATGTGGTATAGTGGTTGTACCCTGGTATTGAACGTTCATGCTCATCTGTTAAGCTACGTAAATAGGTGTATGGGCGCCTATTTACAGGTCGAAATTATATGGTATGTTATATGCATTTCTTCGAGTCCGTCGACTCACGGTTTCGCTTCCATGTGTAGGTAAAGGAAAGGCGAAAGCCGAACAGAGTGAACCCGAGCTCGGGTGAGATTGTACATGTCAAGCGGCGTGACACAGGTGTTCGGTCTCGGGACATCTGGGAATTGTATTTTGAATGTCGCTGTGCGACCTGTAAATCTGTATATATTTTGGAATATATGTTTAAAAAGTAAAGTTTGTAAAGTTTTAAAAATCGGGATCCCGGCACTTGTAAATATTTTATTAAATTACAAAGTTTAATGTTTAATGCAAAAGTTTTAATTTGACACGTTTTTCGAGAAATTTCTTTGATTAGCAAAGATCGCACAATTATTGAAAAAGCACTGTAGCGTGCCTTAGCATTAGGGCGTTACAATTTTGGTATCAGAGCCGCCAGGTTTGTCTACCGAAGCTTGCTATGACATGTACAATCTTCATCAGAGAAAGCTCGGTTCACGGTTCAGTAAGCCCGTACTTGTTTAGTATGTTAAATAAGTGTGATGTAAAAGCATGTTAGGAAGCATATTAGATTTAAATTAAATATATTTCTATAAAAAGAAAAGAAAGTGCGTTGCCTTATGCTATTAAGAGCGGTGTAAATTTTGATCGCCGTCTAACCTGCCTACCTTATGGATTCGCAGGCTAAGTCCTATTAAATGGACGCCCCGCGAAATACAAGAAGCCAGGGTGGCATGGTTGAGGCCGGAGGCGGTCAGGGGAATCCTCAAAATCCCCGTGGTCGCGGCCGTGGCCGTGGTAGAGCTCAGGGTGGTCGCCCTGTAAATCCACCTCAAGCTCCTCCTGATTGGGAGCAAAGATTTGCTGAAATGCAAGAAAGAATTCGTCAGCAAGATGAAGAGATTCAGAGGCTGAGGCAGCAGGGTCCTCCTGCCGTGCCTCCTCAACAAGTTCAGGCCGTTGCAGTTCCAGCGGTGCCAGCAGAACAACCTGTTGTTGGCAACCGTATGGAACCGTTGTACGAAAGATTTCGAAAACAGGCACCTCCAGTGTTTCTGGGAGGCCCTGATGTGATGAAGGCCGAGCAATGGCTTTCGATGATTGAGCGTATTCTCAACTTTATGGGAGTGGTTGGAAATGATCGAGTAACCTGCGCCACTTTCCAGCTTCAGGAAGATGCCCTCGTGTGGTGGGAATTGATAACCCTCACACGGGACGTCACACTGATGACCTGGGAAGAATTTAGGGAGTTGTTCAACTCCAAGTATTACAATGAAGCGGTCCGCAGTGCAAAGCGGAAAGAGTTCACTGATCTAGTTCAGACTGAGGGTATGTCAGTCACTGAGTATACAACGAAGTTTGATCGGTTGGCTAAATTGGCAGCAGGAATTGTGCCCACGGACTTCAGTAAGAAAGAAAAATATTTAGCGGGTTTGAGTGCAAAGATCCGGCACGATCTGGTTATTACCACTACTGAAGCAACCACGTATGCAGATATGGTTGAGAAGGCTTTGAGAGCCGAGGGTGCAGTAAAGTTTCTTCAGGAGCCCCGGGTGACTCCGAGTGTTGGTGGAGCCCCCACTGTTCCTACTCCTGTTTATGGTAGGGATGGTGGTGACTCCACCATTGAGCAGAAAAGAAAGGTTGTTCCAGCTTCTGGTGGCTCGGGGCAAAGCAAGCGGTTCCGTGGGAACCAAGGCAGAGGAGGACGCCAGGGTTATTCTTATCCTGAGTGTCCAAGGTGCAAGAAACATCATCCGGGAGAGTGTAACCGGAAGACATGCTTCTTATGTGGCATGGTGGGGCATTTCAAGAAAGATTGCCCCCAGGCAAAGAAAGAGGAGCCGAAAGCCGAGATGAAACCGGTTCCTGCTCGTGTGTTTGCCATCACCCAAGCTGATGCTGCAGCCAGTCCTTCTGTTGTGACAGGTCAGCTTCCCGTCAACAACTTGTTATTTACAGTATTATTTGACTCGGGAGCTACACGTTCATATGTGGCTACAAGGGTGATTGATCTTTTGGGTAGGCCTTGTGACATTTTAGAAAGAGGGTTTGGAACCCTAATGCCTAGCGGGGAATTGGTTATCTCTAATAGGCGCATTAGGTCTATGCCAATTAGGATCGAAGATAGGGAATTGAGTACTGATCTCATAGAATTGAAACTAACTGAGTTTGATATTATACTGGGAATGGATTTCCTATCCAAGTATTCGGCCAGTATAGATTGTAGGCGTAAAATGGTGACTTTTCAGCCGGAAGGTGAAGATCCATTTGTTTATGTTGGATCGGTTCAGGGGTCTCGGATCCCGGTTATTTCTGTGTTGAGAGCTAGGGATTTACTATACAATGGTTGTGTAGGATTTCTAGCAGTAGTTTTTGACTCCAGCAGACCTGAAACATTTGGGCCTGAGGTAGTCCGGGTGGTGAAAGATTTTCTTGATGTGTTTCCCGAGGAATTGCCGGGATTGCCGCCACAGCGAGAGATTGATTTTGTAATTGATTTGGCACCTAGAGTCGAACCTGTTTCTAAAGCTCCATATAGGATGGCTCCAGCAGAACTCAAGGAGCTTAAGATGCAACTTCAGGGGATGCTGGACATTGGGTTTATTCGACCCAGTGTATCGCCCTGGGGAGCTCCGGTTCTTTTTGTAAAGAAGAAAGATGGTTCCCTCAGAATGTGTATTGATTATCGGGAACTGAACAAGCTGACGATTAAGAACAAGTACCCGTTGCCTAGGATCGATGATCTGTTCGATCAGCTTCAGGGAAAGACAGTGTTCTCGAAGATTGATTTACGGTCTGGTTATCATCAACTCAGGATTCGGGAGGAGGACATACCGAAGACTGCTTTTAGAACCAGATATGGGCACTATGAGTTTCTGGTAATGTCATTCGGATTGACTAATGCTCCGGCGGCCTTTATGGATCTCATGAATAGGGTATTCAAGGATTTCCTCGATAACTGCGTTATAGTGTTTATCGATGACATTCTTGTGTACTCTCAGTCAGAAGAGGAGCACGAGCATCATCTCCGAATGGTGTTACAGCGACTTAGAGATCACAAGCTGTATGCCAAGTTCAAAAAGTGCGAATTCTGGTTGTCTGAGGTGTCCTTTTTGGGTCATATTATTGGGAAAAATGGAATTATGGTTGATCCAAACAAGATAGAATCAGTGAAGAATTGGCCGAGGCCCAAGTCTGTGACTGAAATTCGAAGTTTTCTCGGGTTAGCAGGGTATTATCGACGTTTCGTCGAAGGATTTTCTAAACTTTCTATGCCCCTAACCGAATTGACTAAGAAAAATCAGAGATTCGTGTGGTCAGATAAGTGTGAATCAAGCTTTCAGGAGTTGAAGCAGCGTTTGATAACAGCTCCGGTGTTAGCTTTGCCATCAGATCAAGAGAAATTTGTTGTGTATTGTGATGCTTCCAGACAGGGTCTGGGATGCGTTCTGATGCAAGCTGACAGAGTCATAGCTTATGCCTCTCGTCAACTGAAGGATTATGAGCAGCGTTATCCAACTCATGATTTAGAGCTCGCTGCTGTGGTTTTTGCTTTAAAGATTTGGCGACATTATCTTTACGGTGAGAAGTGTGAAATTTATACGGATCATAAAAGTCTCAAATACTTTTTCACCCAAAAAGATCTGAATATGAGGCAGAGAAGGTGGTTGGAGTTGGTTAAGGACTACGATTGTGAAATACTGTATCACCCCGGAAAAGCCAATGTTGTGGCCGACGCTCTGAGCAGAAAAGGTCCCGGTCAAGTGTGTACTACGGTTATGATAGCTCCTCAGCTAGCCTCGGAAATGGTTAGTGCAGGAATTGAATTCGTGGTCGGGAAACTACATAATTTAACACTCCAATCTGATCTGTTGGAAAGAATCAGAAAGGCGCAACTGGAAGATCCCGAGCTAGTTAAAGTTCGAGATGAAGTGGTGGCCGGTCGGCCTAGAGGTTTTTCAGTCTCGAACAGTGGAATGTTGTTATATAAGGCTCGAGTCTGTGTTCCTTGTGTGAATGAGCTTAAGAAAGAAATACTGGATGAAGCTCACACCACTCCATATTCATTGCATCCGGGAACCACCAAGATGTATCAGGATTTGAAACCCTACTTCTGGTGGTATGGGATGAAAAGAGATGTGGTGGACTATGTGTCTAAATGTTTAACTTTTGCCACAGATTAAGGCCGAACATCGCAGGCGGCAGGGTTATTACAGCCTTTAGTCCTTCCAGAATGGAAGTGGGAGGACATCACAATGGACTTCGTAACTGGTTTGCCTAGAACCACAGGGATGTATGATTCTGTTTGGGTCATTGTGGACAGATTCACAAAGTCAGCTCACTTTCTACTCCGTGAAAGTTACATATTCGGTGGATCAATATGCTGAATTGTATGTGAAGGAGATAGTTCGTCTCCATGGAGCCCCTAAATCTATTGTATCGACAGGGGATCCAAAGTTCACATCGAAGTTTTGGGTGAGTCTCCGAAGGCTATGGGTACCAAGTTAAAGTTTAGTACAGCCTTTTCACCCTCGACCGATGGTCACGTAAAGAACTATCCAGATTTTAGAAGACCTATTACGAGCCTGTGTCATGGACTTTGAGGGTTCATGGGTTAAGTACTTGCCACTAATTGAATTCTCCTACAACAACAGCTACCAAAGTACAATAGGGATGGCTCCCTATGAGATGCTATATGGTAGAAAATGTCGTTCTCCTATTCATTGGGACGAGACAGGAGAAAGGAAGTACCTGGGTCCTGAGTTAGTGCAGAAGACCAACGAAGCTATTGATAAGATCAAAGCTCGGATGCTTGCTTCTCAAAGCAGGCAGAAAAGTTATGCTGATCCGAAGCGCAGAGATGTCACATTTCAGGCAGGGGAACATGTTTTCCTGCGAGTTTCACCCATGAAGGGTATTCGGCGCTTCGGGAAGAAGGGTAAGTTAAGCCCTAGGTTCATTGGGCCATTTCAGATACTTGAGAAGGTCGGGCAGGTAGCGTATCGGCTAGCCTTACCACCAGCATTGTCAGCTGTTCATGACGTATTTCACATTTCTATGTTAAGGAAATACGTGTCAGACCCGACTCATGTCTTGAGTTATGAAGCTCTTGAACTTCAACCAGACTTATCCTATGAAGAGCAACCTGTTCAGATTTTGGATAGAAAAGAAAAAGTTCTTCGGAACAAGACTATTGCACTGGTTAAGGTGCTCTGGAGGAATAGTAAAGTGGAAGAAGCCACCTGGGAGTTGGAGTCAGATATGAGGACTCAACATCCAGAGCTATTCAGGTTAGATTTCGGGGACGAAATCCTATTAACGGGGGGATAATTGTAATGACCGCTCTAGTATTGTGGATTAGAAAAGGCAATTAGCACTAATTTTTATTATTTTATTATTATTTGTGAATTAATTTATTTGTGGATCCCAATATTTAGAAATAAATATTTGAGTTATAATTTCTCAATTCCGGAGATTTTATTAAACTCTAGGGGTATTATTTAGCTTATATGTGAAATATGTTAATTTTGTAATTTTTGCTCGGCGACAACGGAAAATGCGATGGATGGCTAGATTGATCACATGGGTAAGTTTAGAACCCTATTTCCTAGTGAGGAATATTTTAGAAGAAATAAATTATCGGGATTGAGCGGGGTTATGGAATTTGACCATTTTACCCCTAGTTTCAAAATTACCCTAAGTTTGATTTAAAGGGCATTTTAGTCTTTTAAGGGGGGATTAGGTGGCTGATTGTGAGGATGACACCTAGTCATTTTTGGGCAGCAAGGGATTTAATCAAATCCTTTTTCCAATTTAGGAAAGTCAAAAAAAGAAAAAGAAAAATTAGAAATCAAGAACCATTTTTCTCCTTTCTCTCTCTTGGGGTTCGGCTATCTCAACCAGAAGGAAAAACCCAGAATTTTCTTCACAATTTCTGTATTTCCATCCAAGGATTCAAGGGAAATTATCTAAGGTAACCCTAGCTCCTTTCTCTTTCAAGTTCTTGAAGTTGTAAGTTGGTTTTTGAAGTGATATTGAGTAATAGGGGCTGTTAGGGTTTAAGGTTTGCTTAGTTCGAATTTTAGGGTTTGTTTAGCTTAATTCTAGCTCATGGTAGCTGGTTTAGAGATTGGTTATTGGTTTTGAGCAATTCTAAGCTTTGAGTTCAAGCTTTAAGCTTTAATGGCAAGTTGTTATTTACTGAGTTTTTCTGTGAAATACTGCTGGGGGTTTTATTGTGTATGCCTTGTTTAGGAGCTCTGGAGAGTTTGGTAAAGATTGGGCTTGATTTGAATCAAGGGGGAGAATTTTTTGGGTTTCTGCAGATGAACCGGAATTCCGGTTCTGGGTGGTCTGTACCAACCGGTCGACCGGTTGGTGACCCAGAACCGGGATGCCGGTTGGATCCGGTCTGCCTGTTGGGGATTTTTCCAGAACCCTAGTTTTGGCCAATTTTGGGTAATATAGGGTATTGCCATGAGGTTTAGTGATAGGGGAACATTTAGTTTCGGGTTTTAAGTCCCGGAAAGTGATTTGGCGAGTCACTCATCTGTGTTATCATTCTTGTGATTAGGGCATCCATCTAGCACGTAAATTCCGTTCAGGTCGGCCAGCACACTTGAATTCGGAAAACAGGTAAGAACTGTGTATAATGTATGATGTGATTATCTGAATGTGTGTATATGTGTTTATATATGCATGCTTAAAATATGTTAAACACTACCAACACTTGTGTGAGTGTATTGGTACAGTGATTGTTGTTAATTTGAGTACGATACAGTGATACCAACACAAGCATAGAAAATGCTAAGGTGTGTGGTACATCACTCAGTGATACTCAGTGATCGGGATAAACCCTACCAACACTCGTACAGCGAGGTACGTTGTGTATGTGGTATAGTGGTTGTACCCTGGTATTGAACGTTCATGCTCATCTGTTAAGCTCTGTAAATAGGTGTATGGGCGCCTATTTACAGGTCGGAAATTATATGGTATGTTATATGCATTTCTTACTGAGTCTGTCGACTCACAGTTTCTGCTTCCATGTGTAGGTAAAGGAAAGGCGAAAGCTGAACAGGAGTGAACCTGAGCTCGGGTGAGATTGTACATGTCAAGCAGCGTGACCTGGAGTGTTCGGTCTCGGGACATCTGGGAGTTGTATTTTGAATGTCGCTGTGCGACCTGTAAATCCGTATATTTTGGAATATATGTTTAAAAAGTAAAGTTTGTAAAGTTTTAAAAATCGGGATCCCGGCACTTGTAAATATTTTATTAAATTACAAAGTTTAATGTTTAATGCAAAAGTTTTAATTTGACACGTTTTTCGAGAAATTTCTTTGATTAGCAAAGATCGCACAATTATTGAAAAAGCACTGTAGCGTGCCTTAGCATTAGGGCGTTACAAGTAGTATCTCACGCAAGTGAGGTCGAACCACAGGGAATTGGACTAAGTACTACTAAATTATACTTATGATTCTATCTGGTAAAACAAAACTTTTTGTGAATAAAATAGAACAAATCAGAAAATTAAAAAGAATAAATGAAGATTAATCATGATGAGAGATTAGGGAGGTGAATCCTGTTGTTACGTTACCAATGTTAATACCTAATTGCTATCCTTTTCTCAATGTGAATGACAGATTATGAATTAACCTAACTCTTTTCAGATCTTTTAGGTTCTAAGCCTCATGTTGTCTAATTAACTTCTTAATTAAATCAACATGAAATCAGCATTAAGCAATAATCTAATTGTCACTAAGGCTATGTAAATACTTTCGTTTCACATCAAAACCTAGACTATCAAATTTTAGCATTCTCAGTTCTCACTTTTCAGATTTCGAATTGAGATCATTAAAAATGTAAAAGGTTATCAATCGTGCACATGGAATTAAACACAAATATAGATAGTATTCACAATCAAGATGGAGGAATGGCAATTATTTATTAACTAGGCATAAACTTAAACAACATTCATCATCCTCCCTTAATGGGAAATTTAGCTCATAAAAATAATAAAAACATCCATGATTAAATTTGAAACAAAACTAAACGTAAAAGACAGAAATAAGGGTAAAAGAAAGAAACTAGAAGGTGATATCGCTCCGGGTCTTCAAGATAGCTTCCTCTCCACCTTCATCCACTATTTAGGTCTATTTCTGCTTAGTTTGACCTTCTGAGTCGTATTCCTTATATAGGGATGAAAGGTGTGCCTCCAATTGAGAGAAAAATCAAAATTAGGGCAGAACCACGATGTCCGTACCTAGTCGCGACTAGCCTTTAAGATGGTCGCGACTACAGGCAAACCTCGAAAATCCTTGGTTCTGCCAAAATGTCGAAGTCGAGACCAGAGTCGCGACCACAGAAAAGGGTCGCAACCTGGCTCATTGGTGGTCGCGACTACTGACGTCTCTTGAGTAGATTTCTCCGATTTTTCGCCAATTTATTCTGTCTTTTCACCAATTAACTGAATTTAAACATTGATACCCCGGGAACCTGAAACAATGAAAATCAATCGTAAAACTGCTCCAAAAGACACCAATAGATGAGAAAATTCTTACTTTTCAGACCCGAAACATAGGCTAAATATAACCTAACATTAGGGTCCTGTGAAACGTCGAGCTGCAATTCCACTCAGGCTGATCGACACACCTGATCACGTAAATGAGGTAAGATAGCATAAATAATATATATGTAAATGTATGCTTGTGTTAAATGTTTACACTACTAACACTAACGGTTATGTGATTTTAAGGGTGTTAGTATAGTGTAGGATATCATGGTAGTTACAGTGTTACCAACACGAGTACAGGGGGTACGTCGTGCATGTGGTACAACACTTAGTAACTCCCAGGAGTACAATAATGGCTCTACCAACACAAGTACAATGTTGGAACTTTGGTGCATATGGTATAGTGGTCGTACTTCCCTTAAGAATGTTGTTAACCATTTGGTGAGCTCGGTTTTGGGGCTCAGGACGGCTTAGGCATAAAGCGCTTATATAAATATTGTTTATATATATGTTATGCATATCTTACTGAGTCTGTTGACTCATCAGTTTGCTACCTCGTGTAGGTAAAGGAAAAGCTAAGCTGGAGGACCAGTGAGATGGAGCTTGGCGAGGATTGTACATATCGCTGCAGTGCAACCTGGAGGGTTTTTGTTTTATAACATTTTGAGCTGCCCTGTGTTTTCTAAAAAAATATGTTACTTAACTTTATATATGTAAATGTAATTTGCAACTGTGTTCAAATCTCGGGATCCCGACCTATAAGCTTATATAATTACAATATAATAAAGTTAGTTTTTAGGTTCAGTAAATTTTCAAATACGGGCGTTACAGTTTGGTATTAGAGCCACCGGGTTGTTCACTGAAGACCGTCAAGATATGTACAATCAAGGCCAATGTCGAGCTCAACTCACAGTTCCGTAAGCTTGACATTTTGCAAATTGTTTAAGATATATAGCATATATGAGTAAATTGTTGTTTTAAAACCCTAAATGCGGTCTTGAAAATATTTTGACCACTATCTAACCTACATGCCTTGTGGGTTCGCAGGCTAAGTCCTAAGTAATGGACGCCCAGCGAAACGTCAGAAAGCAGGGTGAAATGGTTGAGACCGGAGGTGGTCGGGGTGGTAGAAATCCCCAAAACTCCCGTGGACGCGGTAGAGGCCGCGGTCGTGCTCCTAGGGGTGGTCAAGAGAATCCACCTCAAGCTCCATTTGATTGGGAGCGGAGGTTTGCTGAGATGCAAGCCAGAATTACTCAACAAGAAGATGAAATTCGAAGACTCAGGCAACGAGATGCTCCTGTTGAGCCTCCCCTACAACCGCCTACTCCGGTTCCTGCGGTGCCAGCATAACAGCATGTTGCTAGTAACCGTATGGAGCCTTTATATGAGAGGTTCAGGAAGCAAGCACCTCCAATATTTTTGGGAGTTCCTGATGTGCTTAAGGAAAAACAGTGGTTGACTGTTATTGAAAGAATATTGAACTTCATGGGAGTGGTCAGGAATGGCAGGGTGGCATTTGCCAGATTTCAATTTCAGGAAGATGCCTTGGTGTGGTGGGAGATGGTATCCCTCGCTAAGGACGTTGCCAAAATGACCTGGGAAGAATTTCGGGACTGTTTAATGCTAAATATTATAGTAAGGCGGTCCGTAGTGCAAAGCGGAAAGAGTTTGTTGAGTTGGTACAGGACGAGAATATGTCAGTGATCAAGTATACAACCAAGTTTGATCGCTTGGCCAAATTAGCCTTAGGGATTGGACCAACAAACTTCAGTAAAAAGGAGAAGTACTTGGCGGGGTTGAATGCCAAGATTAGGCATGATCTGGTTATCACAACAAATGACACGACAACCTATGCTAAAATGGTTGACAAGGCTCTACGAGTTGAAGGAGCAGTTAAGTTCTTACAAGAAACCCGAGAGACTCCTGGTGCTGGTGGGACCACTACTCTCCCTATTTCTGGCCTTGTAAAAGAGAGTGGTGATTCCACTTTTGAACAAAAGAAGAGAACTTTCCCATCATCGAGGACTTCAGGGCAAAGTAAGACGTTTCGAGGAAATTAGGGTAAAGGGGGACGTCAGACTTACTCCTATCCTGAGTGCCCGCGCTGCAAGAAACATCATCTCGGGACTTGTAACAGGAGAGCTTGCTTTCAGTGTGGATCAGTGGGGCACCTCAAGAAAGATTGTCCCCAATTGAAGAAAGAGGAACCTAAGCCTGAAACCAAACCTGGATCCGCGCGTGTATTTGCTATTACTCAGACAGATGTTGTCGACATCCCTTCAGTAGTCACAGGTCAACTTCTTATTAGCAGTTTTACTTTTATAGTTTTATTTGATTTGGGTGCCACCCGATCATATGTAGCATCGAGAGTTCTTAATTAGCTTGGTAGGCCTAGTGATGTATTTGAGATGGGATTTGGAACCCTATTGCCTAATGGGGAATTAATTATTTCAAGAAAGTGGGTTAGATCAGTGTTAATTAGAATTGAAGGAAGAGAATTGAGCATTGATCTTGTGGAGTTACCATTGGCTAAGTTTGACATTATACTCGGGATGGACTTTTTGTCCAAGTACTCTGCTAGTATTGACTGCAAACGGAAAATGGTAACTTTCCAACCAGAGAATGAGGAACCATTTGTTTTTGTTGGTTCAGTTCAAGGTTCTCGTGTTCCAAGAATCTCAGCTTTGAAAGCTAGGGATTTACTACACAGTGGATGTGTAGGATTCCTAGTGGTTGTAATTGACTCCAGTAAATCTGTGTTACTTGGACCTGAAGAGGTTAATGTGGTTAAGGAATTCCTAGACGTGTTTCTTGAGGAATTACCCAGGTTACCACCTCAGCGGGAGATAGATTTTATTATTGATCTAATACCTAGAGCAGAACCTGTTTCAAAGGCACCTTACCGAATGGCACCTGCAAAATTGAAAGAATTAAAGATACAACTCCAAGGGATGCTGGATCTAGGATTTACCCAACCTAGTGTGTCACCTTGGGGAGCTCCGGTTCTATTTGTAAAGAAGAAAGATGGGACCCTTTGGATGTGTATCGACTATCGGGAGCTGAACAAGTTAACTATTAAAAAAAATATCCTTTGCCTAGAATTGACCATCTGTTTGATCAACTTCAAGGCAAGGCGATATTCTCTAAGATTGACTTGAGATCTGGATATCATCAATTGAGAATCTGGGAAGAAGATATTCCGAGGACAGCCTTTCATACTAGGTACGGTCATTATTAGTTCCTGGTTATGTCATTTGGGTTGACAAATGCTTCGGCAGCCTTTATGGATCTCATGAATAGGATATTCAAGGATTTTCTTGATAATTTTTGTAATTGTATTTATCGATGATATTCTTGTGTACTCTCAGTTAGAAGCAGAACATGAACTGCATCTTCGTATGGTCCTGCAACGGCTTAGAGATCATAAACTTTATGCAAAGTTCAAGAAGTGTGAGTTTTGACTGTCACAAGTGTCTTTTCTGGGGCATATTGTCGGAAAAGATGGAATCATTGTAGATCCAGGAAAGCTTGAAGAAGTGAAGAACTGGCCTAGACCCAAAACAGTGTTGGAATTATTTTACTAGGATCTAGATTTACTACCATGTATGTTGTTTAACATCCTAATATGAATTTCTAAAACAATGTAAATAAACACATATAAAGTTTCAGAAAGCTTACATTGATTGTCGCGGAATATAATGACTCCTTTCGTTTAGATCTCTAGCCCTTGATTCATTTCTGTAGCAGAGCATTATAAAGATCTGAACTTGGATCTCTTTCTCTCCTTCTTGAACCTGATTCTCCTTTTTGTTGATTGCATTCTTCACAGTCTTACACACTATGATTGAGATACCACTTGATGTGTGTGGGCACTCACTCTATCACTCTAGGTTTGAAATTACGAAGAGAAGAAAGAAGAGCATGTGGTTTCAGCTTAATAGAAAGAAGGCTCAGGAAAATTATCTGAAAGTGAAATTTCATCAATCTTTAAGTGTGAGTCATCACTATCTATTTATAGGTAACCACCTAGGTTTAGGTAAGATTTAATTATCATTAAAATAATAGAAAAATAAATGGTAAAATCCATGCATAGTGGCCGGCCATGGGTTGGATAATGGGCCCACTTTGCAATTTTACCATTTTGTCATTTTCCCATCTTATTTTCTCAAAAATGCCAATTTTCCAATTTAACCACTTAAATGCCAATTACAATTATTTAATAACTAAAAATTAATTTATAAATAATAATGTCATTTAATATATTTATTAATTAGACTTAATAAAGTCTCTTAATTAATAAATAAGACCCGGGATCTCTTTTCTTCACATTTAAGCCCTTGCTTAGTGAAAATTCATAAACTAGACATAGTCTAATTATAGAATTATAATTGATTAACTAAAATCAATTTACTGAGTCTTACAAGCAGTATGGTCTCAACTAGTATGGGGACCATGGGCCTATATAACCGAGCTTCCAATAAGCTGATGTAGAATTTACCAAGTAAATCTACTAACTTATTAATTCCTCATTGCATCCACTCATAGAACTCGAAATTGCACTCTCAGTTACATAGAACGCTCTATATGTTCCTCGATATAGATACGCTATTAATTATCCATTGTTATAATCCCAATAATCAATGATCCTCTATAGATGATCTCCATTGCATAGGGATAAAATTACTGTTACACCCTTTCAATGTATTTTATCCTTAAAACATTTCACATATAAATGATATTTTAGTGAAATAATATAATCACTAAAATGAGATCTCTATCATTTATCTCTATTCAGGGAAGCTCAAAGGAAATCATCGTTTCACTTCTAAATACCTATAGAAGCTACAGATTTCATATCTATGTTTAGCGCTCCCACTCAATTGTCCTATCGTGTTCCCAAAATGTACGTATCACCCTGACCAAAAAGTAGGCTTAACTAACAAATCAAAGAACACAAATAACACTCTTGAGATCGAACCTAATCACGTCAGGACTAAGATCATTTGATCTAGGATCAACTAGGCGATATTGAATTGAATAGATATTACGGTAAACTTATCATATCAAATCAAAGTTCAATATCAGTCCCTTCTAATGTATACTCCATACATCTGATACTGGTAAACTTTCCAATTTCCTGGAAAGGACATAACACTTATCCAAGGTGTAAGTATACCTATTGCTGATTATCATGCCAGTCTAAATCCAGTGAACTGACAAATCAGGGAATTAAAATTTTTTGAACATGTAATCATGATTATATTCCACTGTGCTAACAACACTATAATCATGTACAAATACATATGTTCTGGACCTAATAGAATTTATAATCATGAAATAAATCATGTGAACCATGCAACATAAAATGATTTCTGATCTTTATTAACTAGTAAATCTAATAATATTGAAATGGGTTTTATTTAGGGCACAAAACTCAACAAACTCCCACTTTCACTAATATAAAACAAAAAGTGCATTTCAAATAATCTCAACACCTTGATATCCAGATCAAGTGTAGTTTGTAGTATACTCTCTGTAATAGGATCTGATAGGTTGTATTCAATACAACCTTTCCTCCACCATTACATTTCCTTAATCACAAAATACTTGATATTGTGGAATTCCTCTCTATATGTTGGAACAAATGCCAAAAATGTATAGAACTTTCCTTAGACTGAATAAGTATATTTCCTGCAACTTTCACATTCAGTGTTTCTGGTAGACTTAGAGACTTCAGATAGGCTTTTACACTTCTCCAAAATCACTATTCCACCCCCAGAGTAATCACCATCTCATTAGCAGACTTTCTAGCACTAAGGCAAGTCTAGAAATCTGATTTGGTTTAGTCCAAGAGTATTAAATACACCCTTATTGACTAACATATATTTCCTCTTCTTAATCTTAAGATTCACTTGATTATCTTCTAATGTTCCTTTCCTGAATTAATCTGACACCTACTCATTACTCCCACTCAACAGCAGGTGTCTGGTCTAAGGCATACTAAAGCATACATGAGACCTCTAACTGTTTATTCAAGGAATTCCTTCATGGCTTTATCTTTTCTGGAATATTTGAGACTTTTCCTTAGATAAATAAAATCTATATTTAGAAGTCAAAAAGCTTCTATAGATTTAGCCACTAGAAAAAAAAATGCTTCAGCATCTTACTAAAGTAAGTTGCTTGCATTAGAGTAACTAAATTACCAGGCATACCACAAGCCATAGGTTTAGATAAACTCAAACCTATAATACTATGAACAGGAAGTTTTGTTAAGTCCATTGAATAGACTTACTAACGAAAATTTCCTTTCTTGTCCTTGTTATAGAAAACTTTTGGTTGTTCCATATGAATGGTTTTAACCATAGTTCTCTTGGCTTTGCTTCTTAGTTTCTTATTCTGACAATCCATTATTTGTTTAAACTAACAATGGATTTTAATCACCGGTGTCTTCCAAGTCATAACAGGGTGAGTTCCTTGAAACTCTCCCACTACAACAAGGTACCGTGGATTTTGTCTAAGAATACTAAATGGTATTGTTCTCTTTGGTTGTGTCAAAACAACAGAGGCAGTGGGATCATCATATATCGAATAAGATGATAAAACACTTTTGGAATCATGAAAAGAAACATCTCATCTACTTTGCTACTTTGTTTTCAGACTTAGTAATTTTCTTAGAACAGTAGTATTTGTTAAAACACTTTCGTATCTAATAGACTATGGGATGGTCCACCCCTAATCACTTAGAATAGCTAACAAACATGCAAACCTTGGTTAACAGTTCTAGCTTTTCTTAATATTATGATTACGTCATCCATGAGTCTAGTAATGGTTTATACTAAGTACACAACCATTCCATAATTCTAAAATTTTCCGATTACTAGGGTATATCCCTAGAAGGACTTAGGCAACGACTAGTAACTAATCATAGACCTTATATTATCATCAATATGCAAATCGAATTTCTGGGGAGGTAAGTTTGGATATAATTCAAAAAATCAACTTAATGATCTTTGAACTGCATATCTACCAATATTTCTCCACCCCTATCAGTTCGCAAGATCTTTAACCACTTACCTTAATGGTTTTCTACCATTGTTAGAAATTCATGAAATTTTTCAAACATTTCAAATTTATTTGCATAAGGTAAAATCTAAAGTGATTGTCTTAAGAATACAATGAAAACTCATATCCACCCCTGAATGTACCTCCATTTTCGAATGAGATGATTTTACTTTCAGTAGATATAGGCATATTGACTCTTTACAGAGATTGATCTTGTCAAAACCACCATGAACAAGATACAAATGCCATAGATTTATATAAGAATGTGGTTCTAATCTTTTGATGACTTAGGTTTAGTTACAATAAAGAGTTCTTAGAATAGTCCAAGTGGATTGGGTCACAGAATTTTAAACTCATATTCCATTTGAATCCATTAACAGAAAATGGATATTAAACACTTGTGAAAGTTTAATTGTATTGTCTTCTGGAAATAAAAATAAAAAAATTCTATTTGGAATCTAAAATTTAAAGTCAAAGACTTCAATTTATACCAAATATACAATGAGTAATGATTCTAGCTTGGACCACCACTACTAATCTAACTCTATGTTTGATTTGCCTAAAGTAAACATTTACAAGTAGGAAATTTTTAAGATTGAGGATCTATATCATTTCGGGATAGAATGTTGGGAATATAGTCATCTGTGCCATTCAATTTCACAAAAGAAAATAGAATGACATTATAAGCAGATGATTTATAAACCATTCATCCAATGATATACTATGTAAGCAAATTCAAAATGAATAAGCTAAGAGGAATAAGTAAAGGATAATTTTGATTTAAAATAAGAATCCAACGATGTCCCGGTAGGCGAGAGTCAAAGTTATTCTTTTTTGTAAATGTCTTCATTGTTTCATATTGTAAATACTTGTCTAAGGTGTAATCTATTGATGAAAAGCTAGATGTTCCATTTACAAATATTTATCTATCGAGATCTAACACTATTATGTTTATCTAATGGATGACAATTCATTAGGATTTGTTGTTGGAATTTATTTTACCAGGATCTTAGATCTACTCACAAGTATGTTGTTTAACACCCTAAATATGAACTTTCTAAAACGATAAATAAACACATATAAAGTTAAGAAAGCCTTAAATTGGTTGCAGCGGAATAATGTCTCCTTCCACTCAGATCTCTAACCCTTGTATCCTTTCTGTGGCAGAGTATTATCAAGATCTGAGCCCGAATGTCCTTCTCTTTGTGTGTGATCCTTCACAGTCTTCCAATCTATGATTGAGGTACCACTTGCTGTGTGTGGGCACTACTCTATCACTGAGGGTCGAAATTTAGAAGAGGAAAAGAGAGAGAGGTTGGTTCGTCTATAGAGAGAGAGGGAAGGCTCAGTTTTCTGAAAAAGTAATTTTCTGACAGAAAGCTTGAAAGCTTGTTAAAACTTGTTATTTGACTGAGCCATCACTTTCTATTTATAGGCAACTACTAGGTTTAGGTTAGTAATTATTTGGCATAAAAATAATGAAAATATCAATTTGAAAAACATGCTTCAGTGGGCAGCCAAGGTGTTTAATGGGCCTCAGTTGGTTTTTGCAGTTTTCACAATTTTTATTTCTATTTTCTCAAAAATACCAATTTTCCAATTCTAACCATTTAAATGCCAAAACTAATTATCTAATAACTAAAATAGATCATTCCATAATATTGTCATTTAATTTAATTATTAATTAGACATATAAAGTCTATTATTTAATAAATAAACCTAGAATCTCTTTTTTTTACAATCTCGCCATTGCTTAGTAAAAATTCACAAATTAGACATAGTCTAACTTTAGAATTATAATTGATTAATCACAAATCAATTATTGAGTCTTACAAGCAGTATAGTCTCAACTAGAATGGGGACCATGGATCTATATGCTGAGCTTCCAATAAGTGAACTGAATTTACTAAGTAAATTCCTACTTATTAATTCCTCGTTGAATCCACTCTTAGAACTTAGAATTGCACTCTCAAACTTATATAGAGCATATTATATGTCCCGCGATATAGATATGCTATCTCATTTAACCATTGTTAAAATCTTATTGTGATCAAATATCCTCTATATAGATGATTTACATCGAGATGGGATAATTTTACCGTCCTCACCCCTCAACGTATTTTGCCCCTTAAAACACTTAGCTACCTGTAAATGATGTTTAGTGATCTAAGAATTAGTCACTTAAACAAGAGCTCATCCATTTACTTCTATTTAGCTAAGCTCGAAGGGAATCATCACTTGACTTCTATACACTAGTAGAAGCTATAGATTCCTTATTTATATTCAGCACTCCCACTCAATCATACTATCATGTTCCCAAAATATACGTATCACCCTGACCTAAAAGTAGGCTTAACTAATAAATCAAAGAACATGAATAGCACTCCTGAGTTGAGCCTAAGCATATCAGGATTTAGATTCTTTTAATCTTAAGATCTACTCATATTGACTTGGAAAGATATAACGGTAAGTTTGTAATATCTTAACTAAGTTGAAATATCGGTCCAGTCTAATGTATACTCCATACATTCGAAACTAGTATACTTTACTAATATTCTGGAAAGAACATAACCCTTACTCCAAGTGTAAGTACACATCATCGCTGATTATCAGATTAGTGTAAATCCAAAACACTGATGAAATAGGGACTTAGTCTTTTGATTCATATGATCACAATCACATTCCACTGTGTTGACGATACTGTAATTGTGAATAAACATATGATCTGGACTTAACAGATTTTGTGTGTAAATGTAATAAACACATTAAACCATTAGCATGTAAAATTCATGCAAACATAAATCACTTCAAATTTCTTATATTGATAACCAATCAGATTGTAAAGGATTTTATTTAGGGCACAAAACCCAACATTTGTCCCATTAAAAACAACAAGCCAAGTTAGACCAACAATGAAGATTCGAAATTAAACTACAATTAATAACAGAAAATAACATGGTTCAATATAAATTCACACACAATTCAGAAATTATCAAGCATTTAGCAAATAACAAAGACATGTGAAAATACAAAACAGACACATCTTAAATAATTTCTAAGGTTTCCAACAAACTGATACAGTGTCCCGGTAGGCGAGAGTCAAAGTATCATTCATTGAATTGAGTTGTCAACTCATCTAAAATAGAAACCATTCTAGCAACCTTTTATTCGATCAAAATAAGAATCAAACGTTGTCCCGGTAGGCGAGAGTCAAGGTTATTCTTATTTTATGAGCTTCCACCATTATTTCATACTTCGTAAATTTATCTCTAAGTAGTCACCGTAGGGGAGAGTCCAATAGTGACGAAAACTTACAAAATACTTATCATAAGAGATCGTTACGGTGTTAAATGCTTCAACGAATAACCATCCATTAGGGGGACGAAGTCTAGCGTGTCGAGGTTATATTGAAAATATATTACCCATGTAGGACCAACAATGGAGATCGAATATCCTAATAACTAAACCTCATTATTTTAAAGAGTTGTATTTTCTTTGATACTTATTTTAATCTATTTATTTTAATATATATATGTATATTTATTTAATTAAAATTACCAAGTTAGAATAAAATTCTAAACATAAATTTTAATTTAATATTTATAAAATTATACTTAAGGAAGATTTGGAAAAATAAAAATAAATTATTTTCCATCCTTAGTATTCATTTTCCAATAAATATTACGAAAATTATTCAATTTTAGTTGATCCAAAATTAATTAAAAAATTTCAACTCAAATTTAATTTTCTATAAATATATAATGCAAAATTCGACAAAAAAAATAATGTATTTAAAATAAATACAATTTTCGAAAATACTATAAAATAAAATAAAATAAATCTTGAAAAATTATTCTAATTTATGTTGATCCAAAAAAAATTAAAAATTAATTTTCAACACAAATATAATTTTTCTATTTAATTAAATATTAAGAAAATTATCAAATATTTAAGTATCATGATAAAAATTAACTTAAATATTAATTTTTTATTTAATTAAGTATCACTAGAAAAATACTTCAAGCAAACAGACAATAACTATCTAGACTTTCATTGACTAATTAATTCATTTTCTAATAATAATATATTTTAATTCATTTATTTTAGTTAATCATTTAATGAAAAAATTATTGATTTAAGTTGGTCCAAAATTAATTAAAAAATAATAATTAATTTTCAACTTTAATCTATTTTTCAAAAATTCAAAATTTCTGCATTTAAATAAAAAATGCAATTTCAAATTTTATATAAAAAAAACAATTAATAAAATAAAAATAAAATATATTATGAAAATTATTCAAATTTAAGTTGTTCTGAAATTAAAATTTCCAACTTAAAATAATTTTATATTTTAATAAATATTCTTAAAATAATAATTTAAGTATCAAGAATGTAATCAACTTAAATATTTAATTTTCAATTTAATTAAATGTATTAAATACAAGAATTAAATAATCAAGTATAAAATAAACTTAATTATTAATTCTAATTTAATACTAGGAAAAATATTCTTAATTTAAGTTGGTCCAAAATTAAAAATAAATAATTAATTTTCAACTTAAAATATTTTCCTTATTAAATATTAGAAAAATATAACTAGTCACTAGAAATTACTATCTAGAATATATTTCAATTAACTAAGTGTTTTTCTAAAATTAACTTATAAATTATTCAATGAAAAAAAAAATCATTTATTTTAAAAGTTAATTATGTTACTAATTCAATTTTAGTTAGGTTAGACTAATATAATTAACCTAATACAATTATTTAAATAAGGCAAATGGGCCTTCACAATTGGGGTGGTTCATGTGAGGGAGGGCTGTGTTCAATATGTCGTACCCACTGCTATTGGCCCCCTAACTCTCACACAAGGCCCAAAGGAGAGGAATTTAACCATTAAATAAATAATTGTTATTCATTGAATAAGCCCAATTCTAATTGGGCCTAAATAAAATTACTTAAGTCAAATTTTATTTTAGCAACCTAGTCCATTTAGTTACTTAAAACTTAAACGGGCTTCCTTTATGCATCTAAGCCCAAAAGCAAATATATAGGCTCACACATGTCAAATGATTTGGATGGGCCCTATCATGTTACTAGGTTTACACATATGAAAGAAGTTCAAAATTTACATGTTACAATTTTTTTATAGGATCTATTGACAATCGGACTATCATTAAAATCAGATCATTGGATCTGTCAACAAGATAATCATAGCAATTTAGATCAAATAAATAATAGGTTTGTTAAAAAAATATTTTGAATAAACAATATAAATAAACAAACAATGTCCATGTAACAGATTATGAAATAAGATATTAATATAATTAAATGATTATTTTAAACTAACCAACCAAATTTTGAAAAAATTAGTGTTGCTCCTAAATTCGCCCAATATACGTGGACCAGTCGAGAGGGGACACGTGGATCAGATAACTTGGAAAGATTTGCTAAGTCTTTCTATGCCACCAGGAAGCGCTATTCGCATGGGTCCCGGAGGATACACCCGGAGTACAAGGTACTCCAGGAAGCTAGCATAGCATGAAGGCTCTCCGGGATGTGTCAAGACTCTCCCGAGAAATCAAGTCGCATTTAATGCTGCATGGGAGGAAGCGTGTTGGGACTGTAACACGCAATAAAGTCTGACGGCACAACCCCCGAACAGCAGCGCTACAGTAATGATCATTTAAGTCTAGCGACGGCTACTCTGCGAAGAGTCACGTCAATCATAAGACAAAAAGGACATTCTCCATAAAAACCCTACAGCACCTAGGGATTTGACCATGCATCACCCATGGTATATTCATCGGAAATGCCCAACTTTATGGATACTTACAGACACATGTGTAAGAACAATTCTAGGGATTACCCCACCAAAACACTATAAATACCCCCTCAAAGCTCATTTAATGGGGTCGAGAATCTTGGTTGCAAAAGAGCAAGAAGAGAAAAAACTCACCAAGAACATTCTCTGTATTTAAGAGAAAAACCATTCTCTCAAGTGTAGAATATGTATTAAATACATCCATTAATAGCAGTGGCTCGTGGACTAAGGCTCATTAACGCCCCAACCACGTAAAAAGTCTTCATCTCACTTTCTTACAGCTCCTTATTATAATTATATTTTAATAGTTGCCGAAAACCTCGGTCAATATTTTGGTGCTTTCATTGAGAGCTGAGGAAAGCTGCTTCACAACAAGCATTTAACTTCACGACAATGGTGGAGACAAGAGCTACACGTCATCCTCGCCCTCTAGAAGACGCTCAAGATCCCAATGAGGAAGATGTAGCCTCAAGGGCAGCAGAGGAGTCCGAGGAAGAAGAAGAAGAAATAGTTCCCGATGAAAACTGCGAGGAACATCTCGACGAGTATGCCTATGACGGAGGAAGCTACCAAGAGCTGGTGCTCTTCAGGCAAAAAGCTATCGATCATGAAGCTGAGATCGAAGCTCAGAAAGCGCAAAATCAAAAAATGCAGGAAGTGATGCTAGCCATGCAGAAAGCCATGGAGGCAGCTGGCATTCACGTGCATCCCAAGGCGATGGCCGCTGGACTCGACGGGGAGCCAGCAACGTCTTCGCCTAATTCCCAGCAGCAAAGGCCTAGGGAACCTAGCCCTATAAGGCACCCTGCTGAGGAAAACCAAACAAAAAACCCTACTTCTGCCCCTGGTCGAAAGAAAAAGGCGCAGGATCCGCGAAAGGTCCGCTCGGATTTCCCTAAAGGGAAAGGTCCGCAGAGGGGCAAGCCCCAAAGAGGGAGTCTTGGCCCTCAGGATCGAGGGGACCGGAAAAGCGTTTCCGTGCACCAGGAACCAGGGGGTAGAGGAAGAGGAGGACAGAGATGTCCACCCATTGATCTGAGAAATCAAATCAATGGGAATCAAGGTGACCTCCGGGATCACCTTGACCAAAAAAGATACAGGCCCGTAGTCTCCTCGGGTACTGTAAACGAAGGGATTATGGCAGAACTTGCCATACTTCGAAAAGATATTGCTCGAGTCTCCCGGAGGCAGAAGGGAGATGACTCCGACTCGGACAGTGAGGATCGGGAGCCTTGTGCCAAACATATCCTGGAGGCGGAGCTCCCTAAAAACTTCAAAATGCCCGAAATGGCAGCATATACTGGGAACTCCGACCCCAGTGATCACTTGTCACGGTTCAACCGGGTCATGACAGTCATGCGGGTCAGCAATGACGCCAAATGCTTATGCTTCCCCCTCACTCTGAGCGGATCGGCAGAGGAATGGTTCAAGAAATTGGAACCAGGATCGGTGGGTTGTTGGAACAAACTCCAAACCAACTTCCGGAGACAGTTTGTTGCTGCCAGGAAGGTCAACTTGGAGGTCAGTGCCTTGACCAACATCAAACAACTGCCCACCGAGACCTTGAAGAATTACATCAAGAGGTTCCGAGAGGAAGCCTCGAAGACCAAGAAGGTCGACGACGGACAACAGCTTGCGCTTCTCCAAGCAGGAATC
This sequence comes from Cannabis sativa, assembly GCF_029168945.1. Classification (NCBI taxonomy): domain Eukaryota; kingdom Viridiplantae; phylum Streptophyta; class Magnoliopsida; order Rosales; family Cannabaceae; genus Cannabis; species Cannabis sativa. The sequence goes on along the minus strand of NC_083602.1, from coordinate 49,106,025 downwards.
CGCACTGGGACTCCCTTCTGGAACGAATTACAGCAAGAAGGCGCTGCCAGCCTTCAGGACTTCCAGAAGCGAGTCCAAAAATATATTAACCTCGAAGAAGCCCAAATCGTGGCTTACGGAGGCTATTATCCCACCGGGATAGCGGGATACATGCCAGGAGTATCGCCCCTGCAATCGTCCCGACCGCGACCCCTCCGGTAAGTGGCATACGTTCTCGCTACTCCGGATACAGCCAGGGCCAAGCTTTGGCCCCGGCATCTTCCCATTACGGCAACCCGTCCGGGGTGAATGGACGGACCCCTTCACAGGCTGCCCCGACTGCTAGCTTAACAGGCCCTACCCAGGGGTCGAGGAGCAAAAGGTCCTCCAAGGGCAGCACCCGAACGGGAGAGAAGCGCCAAAAGAAGGGGTACACACCCCAATACACCCAGTACACAGAGCTCACGGACTCTCAGGAACGTGTATATTTTGCCACAAGGCAGAATACGCACTACCGGAGACCCCAGCCATTGTACAGAGACAGCTCCCGGAGAGATCCGAGTAAAAGGTGCGAGTACCACAACGACATTGGTCACAGCACCAATGAGTGTAAAAATCTCAAAGACGAGATTGAAAATCTGATCCGTTTGGGCCACCTCTATGAGTGGATCAAAAATAGGTTGCCCCACCTTAATCCGGGGCAGGTGGCAGGGGGTATGCCTTCGGGAACACCAGGGGGTACAGCAGGAGTATTGCCTCCAATGCTCCGCAGTGACACCCAAGATATACCCGGACTACCGCCCCGGCCTAATGGACGGGTAGCCATGATCTCCGGAGGTCCCCATATCGGAGGAAACACTCGCAAGGAGCGAAAGAGATATGCCGAGGCCGCAAGACACAGTGAGGTGTGGGAGGTCACTCAACTCCCAGCTCAAAGGCCTCGGCTAATGGACCAACCCATAACGTTCACGGAAGAAGACGCCAAGACGGTGCGTTTTCCTCACCACGACCCGCTGGTCATAGAGACCCCCATCGCAAATAAAGTGGTGGCTAGGGTCCTGATTGACAATGGAAGTTCCGTGAACTTGCTCTTCAAAGAAGCCTTCACTGCGATAGGGTTGACCGACCGGGACCTCTCTCCTAGTGGATCGCAGCTCACAGGGTTTAACGGGACAACGCTAATCCCGATGGGAAAAGTCAGGCTCCCAGTTACCCTGTGCCCGGATACTCCCCAAAGCACATTCAAGTATTGCACCTTCGTGGTGGTAGACTGTCCAACAGCCTACAACGCAATCTTAGGCCGACCGGCCCTCGTCGACTTTGGTGCAATTACTTCAATCCGACACCTATGCCTAAAATTCCCTACCCAGGAAGCCGGAGTCGGAACGGTGAGGGGAAATCAAGGAGAGGCCAGGCAATGTTACAGTTGCCACCCACTTGCCAGTACTTATTGTCCGGGGGCCCCCTGAGATAGAGAAGGCTGAAGAGGACGAGTTGGATCCTCGCATAGGGTCCGAAAGGGTCGTAGAACCAATGGAGGACGTCGAAGAAATACCAGTGTGCGACGACGACTCCACTAAAGTACTCCGGATAGGTAAAAGCCTGGATCCGGAGGAAAAAGATAAAATAATAAAAACACTGAAGGACGCCATCGACATTTTCGCATGGCGCCAAGAGGACATGACCGACATCAGCCCTCATGTCATCACCCATGTACTCAACGTCAACCCGGACCTGCCCCCTGTACAGCAAAAGAGACGCCCGCTCGACTCGGTGAAAGCCGAGGCCTTAGAGAAAGAGGTGGATAAACTTTTGTCCAATGGCATGATCCGCGACGTATACTATCCGGAATGGCTGGCCAATCCGGTCCTGGTGCCCAAGCCGAACGGAACTTGGCGGGTTTGTATAGATTTCACAGATCTAAACAAAGCCTGCCCAAAGGACTGCTTTCCGCTGCCCAGGATCGACCAGATGGTAGACGCCACGTCCGGATTTAAGCTGCTGTCTTTCATGGATGCCTATGCTGGGTACAACCAAATAAAAATGCATACGGCAGACCAGGAGTGCACTAGCTTCAGGACCGATAAGGGGGTATTCTGTTACCTAGTCATGCCTTTCGGACTGAAAAACGCCGGAGCAACCTATCAAAGAATGGTTAACCGGATGTTTAAAAGCCTCCTGGGACGAAACATGGAAGTATATGTAGACGACATGCTCGTCAAATCCAAAGCATGCAACAGCCATGCAAGCGACTTAGAGGAATGTTTCGAAGTCGTCCGGAGATACGGCATGAAGCTCAATCCGAAAAAATGCACCTTCGGGGTCAAGTCGGGAAAATTCCTGGGCTTCATAGTCAGCCAAAGGGGGATCGAGGCGAACCCGGAGAAAATCCAAGCTCTCCTGGACATGCCATCCCCCAAGAAACATAAGGACGTGCAGAGTTTGACCGGAAAGGTAGCCGCACTGAGCCGCTTTATCTCACGGTCCACGGACAAGTGCATACCCTTCTTCAACATACTGAAGAAATGCCAAAAGTTCGAATGGACAGATGAATGCGAGGAGGCATTCAAAAGGTTAAAAGACCACATGGCCAAACCTCCCATCTTATCAAAACCCGTCCTTGGAGAAGACTTGTTCCTTTACTTGGCCGTCTCCGAACATGCGGTCAGTGCTGCACTGGTCCGGGAGGAAGAAAAAATTCAGCACCCCGTGTACTATGTTAGTAAGCGCATGGTAGGGGCCGAGACAAGGTACCCGGTTATTGAAAAATTAGTATTCTGCCTCCTGATGGCATCAAGGAAGTTAAGACCATACTTCCAAGCCCATCCGATCAGAATCTTGACCAATCATCCACTCCGGCAAGTTCTCCAGAAGCCTGAAGCATCCGGAAGGCTCCTCAAGTGGGCGATGGAGCTGAGTCAGTTCGACTTACATTACGTGCCCCGGATTTCCATAAAAGGCCAAGCCTTGGCGGACTTCATCACCGAATGTAATGAAGCCGAGGCAACAGCCAATACACCGGAGCCACCCATCCCCACTTGGAGAGTATTTGTGGATGGAGCTTCTAATGAGAATGGTTCAGGAGCCGGAGTGGCTATGATATCACCTACTGGATTGCGGCTCCAGGCAGCACTCCGATTCAACTTCACAGCTTCGAATAATGAAGCCGAATATGAGGCCCTGATAGCAGGGCTAAAATTGGCTAAAGCTGTAGGAGCCAAGAGGGTGGAAGTCTACAGCGATTCTCAGCTGGTCGTAAACCAAGTTTCCGGAGAATACCAAACTCGCGGCGAAAGGATGGCCGCATACGTAACAATAGTCCGAGAACTACTCCACGAATTCACGGACTATAAAATAGAAAGAATCCCCCGAGAAAAGAACGCTCACGCGGACTGTCTGGCTAAGTTAGCCTCGGACAGCGAAATCGAAGAGCTGGGGGTAGTACCAGTGGAACGCTTGGCAGAGCCAAGCATCAAAATAAAAGAGACCACACAAACGGTTGGGCAAGAACCCAGCTGGATGGTCCCCATCATAAAGTACATAACCACAGGTGAGTTGCCCCAAGAGAGGGCACTGTCTCGAAAGATTCAGTATCAGGCTCATCGTTATGTAATGATGGATCAAATTCTCTACCGGAGAGGACTCAGCATGCCTTATTTAAGGTGTGTATCGGACCCTGAAGCTAGACAAATCATGCTGGAGGTCCATGAAGGGTTCTGTGGAGATCATACGGGAGGACCCAGCCTCTCAAAGAAAATATTGAGGCAGGGGTACTTCTGGCCAACAATGAAAAAAGACTGTATAGACTATGTCCAAAAGTGTGACTCGTGCCAAAGGTACGCGAACATACCGAGAGCTCCTCCAAATGAGATCACTTTGATGACCAGCCCCTGGCCCTTCGCGGTCTGGGGAATAGATCTCATCGGGTCTCTACCTACGGGAAAAGGAGGGGTAAAGTATGCAATAGTAGCAGTAGACTACTTCACCAAGTGGACAGAGGCTGAGCCTATGAAGACAATAACTGCTAAGAAGGCGTTGGACTTTGTTATCAAAAACATAGTGTGTCGATACGGCTTGCCTCACAAGATAGTCTCAGACAATGGAAAGCAATTTGATTGCGAGGAATTTACTGACTTTTGCAACCAACACGGAGTGGTAAAAAGCTTCTCCGCGGTAGCCCGCCCTCAAACAAATGGCCAGGCGGAAGCAGTCAATAAAATCCTAAAGGTCACCTTGAAAAAGAAGCTGCTGGCCTGTAAAAATAACTGGCCTGAAGAATTGCCAAGGGTATTGTGGGCCTACCGGACGACCCCCAGAACCACAACCGGTCACTCGCCGTTCTCAATGGCGTACGGTTGTGAAGCAATGGTCCCGGTGGAAACATTATTCCCATCCCACAGGAGGACGACTTATGATCCGGCCACCAATCAGGCTCTGCTACAAGAGGCTCTGGATCAAGTCGAAGAACTCCGGGATGAGTCCCAAATACGGATGGCTGCTTATCAAAAGAAGGTGACCAAATATTTTAACTCCAAGGTTAAAAATAGAAAATTCGCTATTGGGGATATGGTCCTAAGAAGGGTTTTCCCAGCCACCCAAGAACCCGGAGTGGGGGTACTTGGACCGAATTGGGAAGGACCATATGAAATCGAGGACGAAATCGGTTCTGGCACTTACAAACTGAAAAGAATGGACGGAACTACTGTCCCAAGAGCCTGGAATGCCGATCACCTCAGAAAATATTACCAGTAGCGAATTAAACTTAGATTTTGTTCAAAGGGTTTGTACCGTCCAAATGTATGCCTCCTCTATATTAAATAAAACTGAGTTCCTTAAAAACAAAGTTTCTATGCCACTCAGGGGGGTACTAGGGTATACCGCACGGACAAACAAAAACAAACTAAGTAAAATATCCTGACCCAAAGGGCAGGTCAATCTAAGTAAAATATCCTGACCCAAAGGGCAGGTCAATCTAAGTAAAATATCCTGACCCAAAGGGCAGGTCAATCTAAGTAAAATATCCTGACCCAAAGGGCAGGTCAATCTAAGTAAAATATCCTGACCCAAAGGGCAGGTCAATCTAAGTAAAATATCCTGACCCAAAGGGCAGGTCAATCTAAGTAAAATATCCTGACCTAAAGGGCAGGTCAAAAAATATGCGCAAAAATAAAGATCGCATATATATAAAAAAAATATATCCTAGCCCGAAGGGTAGGTCATACACATGTAAATGGCCCGGGGACAGGCCTTAAGATATAATTGTCTCCCCTTAAAATAAAAGCTGCCGCCTATATGTAAATTGTTCTAAGGCAGCAGCAAATATGTACAAACAAAAAAAAAAGTTATAAGAAGAACGGGTAGAATCTGGGTCAATAAGACGGCAGCTCAGTCAGCCCGCGGTGGAAGACGAGGTCCAATCCGTGCCTCAAGCTCAGCATCAAGCCTCTTCTTCTTTTCCCGAAATTTAGCAATCATGTCCTCGGGTTTGGGATAAAAAGTAAGCTTGATACTCTGATCATTGGTGGCCCAAGCCATGTAGACACCATCATCAAAGCGCTTCGGGCACCGGGCGCAGGAGACAGGAGAAAGGAGCTCGGCCCTCTTGGCCTTCCTGGTAGACTGATCTTTGTAATCCCTAAGCTCCTTCAACTCCGCAGCTAGAGCGGCCTTGGATTCGATATCCGACTGGTGAGTCTCCTCTAGAGACCTCACCTTGGCGGCCATTTCATCCAAAGCCTCCCTGGCCTCCCGAAGATCTCGCCTGGCCTTCTCGACAGCCTCGGTTTGAGCCCTTAGTTCCTCCTGATGATGGGCCTCCATCCTGTCTCTCCGCTGGGCCTCGGCCTGGATCATGGCCTCCGCCTGAGCCTCCCTCCGGGTGGCCTCCTCTTCCTTGGCCTTGGCCTTCTCTTCCTTAGCCTTGGCCGCTGCCTCCTGGCGCTCGGCAGCCTCCTGGTAGATCTGCCTCTCCGCTGTGAGGTCTTGGAGGACCTTCCTGACGTCATTCATGTCCCCAAAGTCGGATAGAGCGAAGCCATGGTTTATGATGTTCCTGGAGAGGCGACCAGCCTCAACAGCAAGCTGAACCATAACGAGGTATAAGAAAAAATTTCTCAAAGGAAGAAAACAAAATACAAACAACAAAAAGGAAACGCAAAAAATTGCAAAGTACTTACCACTGTGAGAGAATGGCTGAGGTCCTGGACCTGGAAGATGGAGTTCAGGGAAGCACAAGTGGCAAACCGCTTGGGCGCACAGCGTGTAAGCTGAGAAGCGAACTCACCGGTCATCTCCGCGGCAAAGGGAGCCAAGGTCGGCCCTAGGAGGGGACGGAACCAGTCCGTTAAGGGGTCCAGATTGAGGTTCCACGGATCATGGTAGTCCGGGTGGTTGATGCTCGCCTCAACCTCAGCTCGCAGAATCCTCCTAAGAGCCTCCACTTCGGCATACCCCCGGGAGTACTCGTCCATAGCATAGTTGTGTTTGGCTATGCGAAGCTCCTGCCTCACCTCATCCCCCGGAATCGGGGTAAGATCAATGTGGGGAGGAGCGGGATTTTCCTCCATCGGGGAAACCCCGCCGTCTAGGCCATGAGCAGGAGTTTCGGCCCTCCGAGACCTCTTCGGCTCGTCCTGGGCAATCATCTTGCCCTTACGCTTGCGAATCAGAGCCACTTCCGGCTCCTCCTCGTCCTCCTCTGCTACCACTGGATGGGCTTGAGGCTCTCCAGTACCCTCAGCGGCTTCCTCCGAGAAGTCCCACCCTTTCCCTTGGCCTTCTCTCGGAAGCACCTCCTCGTCATCCACTAAGTCAATGGTTTCGGGGGGAGCGCCGGAAGGAACCTTCAAGGAAGGAGCCGGGGGAGAGGGGGTGAAAGCCGGAGGAGCCACGGGAGTATGAACCCCGGCAAGCTGTTCCAGGATGGCATCCATGGAGGTACCTGTTCCAATAAAATAAGCAAGTGGTAGAAGTTCGTGAGGAACCGCTTATAAAAGACGCAGCAAATAAGCTACTCCTACCCGAACTTCCTAATTCGGCCCTAGCAAAGTCCCGAACTTTAATGCTGGCAGCATCATCTCCAAGATAACTGTCCGAGGGCCGAAACCAGCTGGACGCTATGTAAGCCGACGGACCTAAGGGAATAGGTTCCGGAGGGCCGGAGCCCATCCGGGACCGACCTAGGTAATCTCCTAAGTTCGTAAAATAAAATTCCTTCAAATGATCCCCCCACCGGGTCGACGGCATCTTAAACCTACGGAGACGCTCGTCGAACCCTATGGGCCTATGACTGGTATATTCATCAACGGAAGGAACATAGCGAATTATCAAGGGAGACTTACCACCGCACGGAAGTGCTAGCACCGGGAGCACCCGAGTTTGGTTCGGGGGCTGAAGGTCGAGGCCGGAAGTTCGATTCTCGAAGAACCTTCAAGACGAAGGGGCCTCCCGGCGGAAGGACCCCCAATCTCTTCTTGAAGTATCTTGTCAAAAAATTTAGCTTCGGACTTCCCGCCAATGGCTTGGCTCCTTCGCACCACCGGACTCCCCACGCGAAGCCCTCTCCCAGAGGCAGCCTGGGCCTTAGAGTACGCCTTCTCCTGGGCCTTCCGGTAGAGATAATCTTGGTACTTCTTCTCTGCCGTAGCAATGAGCTCATCCCGGAAGGCCTTCTCCGCAACCGGCGCCCTCACATTGGGGCAGATGACCTTGGAGAGGTTGGAGTCATCCACGGATTGATGAGAAAGGATAAGTTTAGCCTTCCTACAATTCTCCGTGGTGACCAGGCCCCCGACATCAAGATCGGCATGGTCGTAGGAGGCGAAGGCTTGGGCCCTTCGAAGGAAAGCCTGAGTGGGAAGCGTCCGCTGGTAAGGTGGGATCCGCACCCACTCCGTGAGAAGCTCCGGGTGGTCCACGGCTCTGAACCCGGACGAGAAGAAAAAGCGGTGGCGGTACTCCTTAACATGAGTCTGCCTATTATATGGAACCATCCCCTCGTTAGCAGGGTGGATCCGGAACCCATAAAAACCATCCTTAAGTTTGTCCCCTTTCTTGGGGATAGATACAAGTTCATAAAAATATAAAATTTCCGCCGGGCTAGGAGACCCCCAGCCACGGGCGGTGTAAAAAATGAATAAGCCTGAGAGCAGGCGGTAAGCTTGAGGAATAAGTTGGTATGGCGCAAGGCCGACAAATACAAGAAAATTCACAAAGTAATCTTGGAGCGGGAGCATGGCACCGGCCATCAAATGGGTCTGACTCCAAGCCCCGAAGCCGTCATAGTTGTGATTAGGCGTCTCCGAGTCACGAGGAGGCCGGTGGAAGGTCCCTGAGGTAGAGGGTTTGATCCCTGCCACATTAATAATGTTCTCCAGCCGGTGAGGACAAGTCAGGGTCGACCGAAGCTCGGCCGCTTCCCAGCCAGTTGCACGGGACTTGTACCCCTCCTGGGCAACGGGTCCCAGAGAAACCTCCTCCAGGGTGGCCATGTTTTTCCCTTTCTTCTTCAAAGATTTCGAGCCAGAAGCAGACATTTTATGTTCTAAGAAAAACAAAAGGAAAAAAAAGAAAAAACCCAGCAGTTAGGTCCCATACCAAACCCTAAATCAAGAAAAAGGGAGTGGGGGTCCCCTAACCGCTGGAAAGAGGCCCCCTCCGGACACGTGTCACCTGGGAAACTCTGGAGAGAATCCCTGAACAAGTGTCGGGTGCAGTAAAATCACAGAAAGTGGTTTTGCAAAAGGAAAAAGAAAAAAGAAAAGCCTTCTTATGCCCTAAGCAACTGTTAAACGAAGAACACATGGCCTTCTTCAAACAAAGCTGTATGCCTACAACAGGGGCATGATAATGGCGATTCTACAACTAACACAGTGAACATAAAGCAAAACTCGAAGAACTTAAACACTCACACACCCAGAAGCCTCTAAGTACGAACCCAGAAAACGAGCAAAGTAAATATAAGCATGTTATTATCTAAGGATGCAAGAAACTTACAGTAGATCGTCGAACTGGGGGTATTGAATGAGGATGAGTGAAAGTTGAGAAGAACTGGCGAAGTCAAACGCTGGAAGGCTGAAAGAAGTGTTTAAGTATTAAAGCAGTTTGTGCTACTTTGAGGAATTTTCTCTCTGGGAAATTCGAGCAGAAATGGCAAGGAATGGAAAGTAACCGAAATGAAGGAAAGGTGGTGGCTTTTATAGGCAAAAACGCATGAGGAACAGGCGTCATCACCTACCAATCGCACGGTGGGGGAGACGCACGATTCGAATTCCTGAAAATCAACGGATCAGATCGATCTACCATTAAGGCGGTGGAAACGTTTGAGTATCCGTCTGACACCATCAATGCGCCGCATCAATCATGGGGCGTGAAACGAATCGACCTCTGCAAAAGCGAATCGCTGCATTTAATGCCATTATCAGACACACCTCCACGCGCCCCCAAGTCGTATCAGAAGACCGAGGAGGCGGCTGGAAACATTCCTGCAAAAAGCATATCGCTGCATTAAATGACATCATTTAATTTGCCTCCACGCGCTCAAGGCTCGAGCTAGGAAAACGAGGGGTCAACCGGAGACACTTGAACAAGCCTTGGTTTATTTTTGCTAAGTAAACAAGGCTTGGGGGGTAAATGTTGCTCCTAAATTCGCCCAATATACGTGGACCAGTCGAGAGGGGACACGTGGATCAGATAACTTGGAAAGATTTGCTAAGTCTTTCTATGCCACCAGGAAGCGCTATTCGCATGGGTCCCGGAGGATACACCCGGAGTACAAGGTACTCCAGGAAGCTAGCATAGCATGAAGGCTCTCCGGGATGTGTCAGGACTCTCCCGAGAAATCAAGTCGCATTTAATGCTGCATGGGAGGAAGCGTGTTGGGACTGTAACACGCAATAAAGTCTGACGGCACAACCCCCGAACAGCTAGCCGCTACGCAATGATCATTTAAGTCTAGCGACGGCTACTCTGCGAAGAGTCACGTCAATCATAAGACAAAAAGGACATTCTCCATAAAAACCCTACAGCACCTAGGGATTTGACCATGCATCACCCATGGTATATTCATCGGAAATGCCCAACTTTATGGATACTTACAGACACATGTGTAAGAACAATTCTAGGGATTACCCCACCAAAACACTATAAATACCCCCTCAAAGCTCATTTAATGGGGTCGAGAATCTTGGTTGCAAAAGAGCAAGAAGAGAAAAAACTCACCAAGAACATTCTCTGTATTTAAGAGAAAAACCATTCTCTCAAGTGTAGAATCTGTATTAAATACATCCATTAATAGCAGTGGCTCGTGGACTAAGGCTCATTAACGCCCCAACCACGTAAAAAGTCTTCATCTCACTTTCTTACAGCTCCTTATTATAATTATATTTTAATAGTTGCTGAAAACCTCGGTCAACAATTAGGGTTGTTAAAACCAACCTTAAATTTCTCATCAAAAATTAAAATTCAAAAATGAATTGAAAACTAATTTAAAATATCTAGGTTTATTTGAATTATTTTATCAAATTAAATTAATTATCAAATAAGATAAGTGATTTGAAAAAAAAAATATTTTCAATATCATTTTCTAATCTTATAATTTAATAAAATTAAAATAATAAAATATACCAATTTTAAAATAGATGTGGTTAGATAATTATTATTTTATGAATAAAATAATAAATAAATAATAATTATCCTAATTATATGTCAAAATATCTCAAATTAATCATTATTCAAATTTCTACAAAAATATCTAAGTTATTTAAATATTTAAAATATAATTTATAAATTTCTAATACGTAAAATGATATAAAATAGTAAAATATCATTTTTCAAACTTATAATTTATAAACAATTAAATATTTAACAAAATAACTAATTTTTGAATTTGAAAATATTATGGTTAGAATATCTATAAAAATATCTAGGTTAATTTCTAATTTATTAATTATTTAATTTATCATATAAGATAATTTTAATATAATATTTCAAATTAAAAAAGATAAAGTTATCTTTTAATTTAAAATATGCCCAATATTAAAATATGTAATCTTATAATTAAATAATTTTTAAATATTAAAGAAATTATCAAATTTTTAAATCTGACCATAATTTTAAAAAAATAATTAATTTTTAAATTTAAATATCAAAAATTAATAATAACCTATTTAAAAATAAATATTATTAATTTAAAAAATGATACTTATGTTTAAATATATTAAAAATAATATTTTATTTTAATTTTATGGTTTGAAAATTGCAAAAATCTGAAATTGGGAAAAAATCCCACAAAAATACGATTTTTGGTGCAAAGCACCAAGGCTGCCCATGACCAGGCTGCAAGCAGCCTAGGACGCGCGCGGATGGGGGGAAAACAACCTCAGGCGCCGAGAATTCTCGGCATTTGCAGCCTCAGGACACGCCATTTGTAGGGTGTGACGCGCACGTCTCCCTTGTCTGAACGAGGCTGACCGTGCGCTTCAGACAAAAGTTGTCTGATTTCCGCGCGCGAATCACCTTGTCAGAAGGTGCGCGCGCCTAGTGCTCGACCATATCCACCTAATTTTTCAAACCACCATAACTCTCTCATTTTTTATCGGAATTAAGTTCCGTAAAAAACGAAAGTTGCTTAATTTCTCACAAGGAATACAAATAACATATTTTTCAGAAATAAAATAAAAATATTTTCAAGGAAAAATTTTGTAAAACACATACATTCATCAAATAATCACATAAACCAACATGAAACCATCCAAATCAACACAAACATCGTTTTAATTCATATTTCATGAAAGTAAATCATTACCATGGCTCTAAGGCCAGTTGTTGGAATTATTTTACCAGGATCTAGATTTACTATCAGGTATGTTGTTTAACATCCTAATATGAATTTCTAAAACAATGTAAATAAACACATAAAGTTTAAGAAACATTACATTGATTGCAGCGGAATATAATGACTCCTTCCGTTCAGATCTCTAGCCCTTGATTCCTTTCTGTAGCAGAGTATTATCAAGATCTAAACTTGGATCTCTTTCTCTCCTTCTTGAGCCTGATTCTCTTTCTTGTTGATTGGATTCTTCACATTCTTACACACTATGATTGAGATACCACTTGATGTGTGTGGGCACTCACTCTATCATTCAAGGTTTGAAATTACGAAGATAAGAAAGAAGAGCAAGTGGTTTCAGCTTAATAGAAAGAAGGCTCAGGAAAATTTTTCTGAAAGTGAAATTTCCTCAATCTTTAAGTGTGAGTCATCACTATCTATTTATAGGTAACCACCTAGGTTTAGGTTAGATTTAATTAGCATTAAAATAATAGAAAAATAAATGGTAAAATCCATGCATAGTGGCCGGCCATGGATTGGATAATGGACCCACTTTGCAATTTTTTCATTTTGTCATTTTCTCATCTTATTTTCTCAAAAACGCCAATTTTCCAATTTAACCACTTAAATGCAAATTCCAATTATTTAATAACTAAAAATTAATTAATAAATAATATTGTCATTTAATATATTTATTAATTAGACTTAATAAAGTCTCTTAATTAATAAATAAGACCTAGGATCTCATTTCTTCACATTTAAGCCCTTGCTTAGTGAAAATTCATAAACTAGACATAGTCTAATTATAGAATTATAATTGATTAACTAAAAGCAATTAACTGAGTCTTACAAGCAGTATGGTCTCAACTAGTATGGGGACCATGGACCTATATAACCGAGCTTCCAATAAGTTGATCTAGAATTTACCAAGTAAATCCAGTAACTTATTAATTCCTCATTGCATCCACTGATAGAACTCGGAATTGCACTCTTAGTTACATAAAACGCTCTATATGTTCCACGATATAGATACGCTATTAATTATCCATTGTTATAATCCCAATAATCAATGATCCTCTATAGATGATCTACATTGCATAGGGATAAAATTACCGTTACACCCTTTCAATCTATTTTATCCTTAAAACACTTGACCACATATAAATGATATTTTAGTGAAATAATATAATCACTAAAATGAGATCTCAATCATTTATCTCTATTCAGCCAAGCTCGAAGGAAATCATTGTTTCACTTCTAAATACCTATAGAAGCAATAGATTCCATAGCTATGTTTAGCGCTCCCACTCAACTGTACTATCGTGTTCCCAAAATGTACGTATCACCCTGACATAAAAGTAAGCTTAACTAACAAATCAAAGAACGCAAATAACACTCTTAAGATCGAACCTAATCATGTCAGGATTAAGATTATTTGATCTAGGATCAACTAGGTGATATTGAATTGAATAGATATTACGGGTAAATTTATCATATCTAATCAAAGTTCAATATCGGTCCCTTCCAATGTATACTCCATACATCCGATACTGGTAAACTTTGCCAATGCCCTGGAAAGGACATAACACTTATCCAAGGTGTAAGTATACCTATCTCTGATTATCATGCTAGTCTAAGTCCAGTGAACTGACAAATTAGGAAATTAAACTTTTTTGAACATATAATTATGATTATATTTCACTGTGCTGACAACACTATAATCATGTACAAATACATATGTTCTAAACCTAATAGAATTTATAATCATGAAATAAATCATGTGAACCATGCAACATAAAATGATTTTTGATCTTTATTAACTAGTAAATTTGATTATATTGAAATGAGTTTTATTTAGGGCACAAAACCCAACAAACAGTTACCGAAGTTCCAAGTTTCCTCGGTCTAGCAGGCTATTATCGGCATTTTGTAGAAGGATTTTCGAAGATTGCAATGTCGTTATCTGAGTTAACCAGGAAGAATCAACGGTTTGTATGGTCAGATAAGTGTGAGAAAAGTTTCCAAGAGTTGAAACAACGGCTGATTACAACTCCAATTTTAGCCTTGCCATCTGATCAAGAGAAATTTGTGGTCTATTGCGATGCATCTAGGCAGGGTTTGGGATGTGTGCTGATGCAAGCGGGCAAAGTTATAGCTTACGCTTCACAACAACTGAAAGATTATGAGCAGCGCTATCCAACTCATGACCTAGAACTTGCTGTAGTGGTGTTTGCCCTGAAGATTTGGTGACACTACTGATATGGTGAACGAAGTGAGATTTATACTGACCACAAAAGTCTCAAGTACTTTTTCACTCATAAAGATTTGAACATGAGACAAATGCGGTGGTTAGAGTTAGTGAAAGACTATGATTGTGAAATCCTGTATCACCCCGGGAAGGCAAATGTTGTGGCAGATGCCTTGAATCGGAAAGGACCTAATCAGACTTTCAATATGGTGATGATTTCTTCTCAATTAGCCTCAGATATGTCTAGGGAAAATATTGAATTTGTGATTGAGAAATTGCATAATCTGACACTTCAGTCAAACTTGTTGGAAAGGATTAAAATGGCACAACTAAAGGACCCTGAACTGCTTAAAACTCAAGGAGATGTCTTAGTAGACAAAGCTAAGGACTTTTCGATCTCTAGCAGTGGAATGTTGTTGTTTAAAGCTCGGGTGTGTGTTCCAAGTAGCATTGAGCTTAAAAAAGAAATTTTGGATGAAGCTCACACTACCCCTGTAATACCCTAGAATTAAGAAATGGATTAGCAAAACCCTAATTAGATAATTATGAATAATTGAGGAATTATATTATTATATAGTTCAATATATGATAATTTATTTGATTAATTATATGATAAGACCCCGTTGGTGAGCCAGGGACATTTTTATGACCCGAGAAGGGCAAATTCATGAAATTAATTTAATTACGTGCTTAATGGAACTATATTATTATATAGTATGCCTGTGTTGTCTTTTCAGGTGTGTTTTGACAGGTTGGCACGGTATAGTCACAACCGGGTATTTCGGGCCGAACCGGGTTCAGGTCCGAAATGCAATTTGAATTGAATTAATTGGCATTTTATTTGGAAATATATGAGCATGAAATGACTAAATTGCCCATGTGAGTGTATATGCATGCTTTATAGCCCTAGGGGCAAAATGGTATTTTGACCTTTTATGTTTCATTTAATAAAAGCAGTTATTTTGGAAAATGAAATAGAAATTCTGGTTTGCTTCCCCTCTCACCCGACCCCTCTCTCTTCCTCTAAACCCTCTTCTTCTCAATTTTGATTTTTGGAGAAAATTGGTGTGATTTTGCTTGGCTTGGAGCTTGATACTTGGAGATTGTTTGAGTTTAGCCTTGAATTGAGATTTAAGGTAACTTTCTTTGGTTTAATCTTTGTTTATTAACTGAATTTAATTATAAGAAGAGAATGAAAAGGGTGTGGTGTTTTTGATTATGCATGTTGTTGAGTTTGATGTTTGATCTTGGTAAATTGGGTGTGAATAACATGAATTTGTTGTAGGTTTTAATTGTTGAGTAGTGGCTGAGATTTTAGGGTATTTTCTAGGTTTATTTTCATGTCTTGAATTCAGCTTTTGGTTGAGTTTGTTGCTAGAAAATACTTGGGTTTGTTGGAATTTAAGCTAAAGTTCAAGAGCTTGGATTTTATGAGCTAAAGCATCATTTTGCGTTGAATTGTGGGATTTATTTTTGGTAAGTTTAGAGGTGTTTTTAGGGTTTCATTGAGTTTGAAATCTGGTTGTAAGCTCTAATTTTGGTTGTGTAAAGCAAGCTTGAGTTCATAGAACTCAAGCTTGGGACTTTAATGGCACTTTTTGATTCTTGGTGAAATTATTGTGTTTGAGCTGTGGAATATGTTTAATATGTCATATGTTGATGCTCTGGAAAGTTTGGTGGTGATTGGGAAAGATTTGAGTAGGTTTTGGAGGTTTAAAAGTTATGTTTTTTCGTGTTGTTGCTGCCCAGACAACCGGAATTCCGGTTGGTTCAGGGCTGTTCCAACCGGAATTCCGGTTGGACCGTATCGGGGAAAAAGTTGAATTTTGTTTTGGCCATAACTTTTGACTCGGGACTCCATTTTGGGAGTTCTTTATATCGTCGGAAAGATCGTTATGAGCTCTATGTGATTTTTTGAATTTTAAATGCCATGTAAATATTTTATGAATGTGACATCAGGGGTTAACCCTATTTGTGAAAATCCCGAATTGTGTGACTAGGATTACCGGTACCTAGTCAGGAACACCCAGGGATTTGGAATCTCTGCTTTTGCGGGACAATATGTAAGATAGTAGTATGCACGTAGAGTTAAGCATAGTGGCGCTCATATTATATATTGTGATTGTGATCAATTAAGAACCGGGATTAGGGTTATTACCCTAAAATGAGTGGTTGTTTGGTCTAGGGTTATTACCCTAGTAGTTAAAAGATGTTGAATGTTATACCATGATAAATATGTTGGAATAAAGAATTATGCGTCTAAGGCATGATTAAGCTAGACTCGGTAAACTAGTACCTTGAGTTAATTTTAATGTGGTCTAGGATTATTACCATAGAATATTATAAAAGTAAGGAAGCAATAATGTATGGTTATGTTGTTAATTAAATAAAGGCATAAGTTAGGGTTATTAACCTCAATAAATGTTATTTCGGGCATACCGTAATATATTGTAGGAATGAGTATTTAGTATGCAAGTTAGGGTTATTACCCTAAGATTCTATATGCTTTGAAATCTATTGAATGCATACATAACTCTTGACTTTGTATGGTCAAGAGTTATGTGCATAAGACATAACTTGGTTAGACCTAGTATATTACTAGGATAAACAACTGAAAGAACGTAATGTATGGATTACGTAAATATATATGAATAGGATTATGCGAGCAAGGCATAACCAGGTTAGACTCGGTAATTATAACCGAGATAAACCTTACAAAGGCCTTATTGTAAATAGACGTGTGAGCGTAACACGTAAGTCTATGCCATATAGATATATATAGACGTGTGCGAGCAACACATAGGTCTATGCCACATAGAAATATATAGGTGTGTGAGTGTAACACGCAGATCTATAGCAAATAGACAAATAGTGCAGTGGAACCATTAATTATGTAATATATATATTGAGATTAAGGATTATGCGTTCAAGGTATAATCAGGTTGGACTCGGTAACCAGAACCGAGATGAACTATTCTAAGGCCTTATTGTATTTAGACATGTGAGCGCAACACGTAGGTCTATGACACGTAGACATAAATAGGCGTGTGAGCGTAACATACAGGTCTGTGACATACAGGCATATGAGATTTGCATTATTGTTTATAAAGTATGATAAACATGTTATTGATATTTTATACTGTCTTGCTGGGCATGGCTCATGGGTGCTCTACTTTGCAGGAAAGGGTAAGACTATTGCTGATTAGCCATGAGTGCAGGAGCTGGACGAAGAATGTACATGTCTGGGCCATATCAGACCAAGCGGGTTGGGGTCTACCAGTGTTGTGTTTTTGAAACTCTATTTTGTCGCTTAGGCCGACTGAAAGAAAAGGACTTGTAATAATGTTTTGTAAATGTTTTTGGGATCCCAACATCTGCAACTTTTAGTTTATTCCTACACCTATGCTCACTTTGTCATCAGTCTTACATTTACCTTATTTGTGTTTTAATTTGCTTTCTGTTAGTCAACTCACTCATAATCTAAATTGTTGCATCTCATTCTTTCTTGATAATTGTTTGTTTCAGGATCTTATGACGAAGAAGATTATTGGTAAAGGACATGAATTTGGTGGCTTGTATGTTCTTGACCCACTTCCGCCAACCTCTATTGCTTGTTCGAGTGTTACTTCCGCTTTTAAGGCTCGTTTTCGTTTAGGTCATCCATCCCTTCCTTTGCTCAAGAAACGTTGTCCCCAATATAGTAATCTATCTTCATTAGATTGTGAGTCATATTAGTTTTCCAAACATCATTGTGTTAGTTTGAGTCCTCAAGTCAATAAACGTGCTAGTGTTTCGTTTGAGTTAGTTCATTCTGATGTTTGGGGTCCTTCTCCTATTTTTCCTCAACCTAGATTCAGGTATTTTGTTACTTTTGTGGATGATTATTCTCGTGTAACTTGGTTATATTTAATGAAAAATCGTTCTGAGTTGTTTTCTATAATCTGTGCTTTTTGTGCTGAGATTCAAAATCAATTTAATGTATCTGTTCGTACTTTGAGAAGTGATAATGCGAAAGAGTACACTTCTGCTCAATTTCAATCTTACATGACCTTTAATGGCATGCTTCATGAAACTTCTTGTGTTGATACTGCACCTCAAAATGGTGTCGCAGAACGTAAAAACAAACATCTTCTTGAAACTGCACGTGCCCTCTTGTTTCAAATGAAAGTTCCTAAACCTTTTTGGGCCGATGCAGTTTCCACGGCATGCTTTCTTATTAATCGCATGCCATCCTCTATCCTTAATGGTGAAATTCCATTTAAAATTCCTTTTCCTAATAAGTCATTGTTTCCAGTTACTCCTCGAGTATTTGGCAGTGTTTGTTTTGCTCGCGATGTCCGCCCATCCATCACCAAATTAGACCATAAGGCATAAAGTGTGTCTTTCTTGGTTATTCTCGTCTTCAGAAAGGGTATAGGTGTTATTGTCCCGATCTTGACAAATATCTTGTTTTTATTGATGTTACTTTTGTAGAAAATACACCTTATTTTCATCTTCCCATACTCCTACTAGTCAGGAGGAGGATGATGATTTGTTGGTATATTCTGTCACATCCTCTATGCCTGCTACATGTTCTCACGAGTCTCTTGTTCCTTCACCTACCTCGATCATAACCCCGACAATGTCTATACCTCTTCCACCCCCTAAACCACCTCCTCCACCTCTCCCACTCCCTCGGCCTCCTATAGTGTACACTAGGCGCCCCCCTCCTCCACCCCCTGTTTCATGTCCTGCACCTGCATCTTCGTCATCAGATCCAAAAATCAAAGATGATCTTTGTTGGAATTTATTTTACCAGGACCTTAGATCTACTCACAAGTATGTTGTTTAACACCCTAAATATGAACTTTCTAAAACTATAAAATAAACACATATAACGTTAAGAAAACCTTACATTGATGCAGCGGAATTAATGTCTCCTTCCACTCAGATCTCTAGCCCTTGTATCCTTTCTGTCGCAGAGTATTATCAAGATCTGAGCCCGAATGTCCTTCTCTTTGTGTATGATCCTTCACAGTCTTCCAATCTATAATTGAGTTACCACTTGTTGTGTGTGGGCACTTACTCTATCACTAAGGTTCGAAATTTAGAAGAGGAAAAGAGAGAGAGAGGTTCGGCCAAGGAATAGAAAAGGGAAGGCTCAGTTTTTCTGAAAAATTGATTTTCTGAAAAGTACTGTGTTAAACTTGTTATTTGACTGAGCAATCACTTTCTATTTATAGGCAACTACTAGGTTTAGGTTAGGAATTATTTGGCATTAAAATAATGAAAATATCAATTTGAAAAACCTAAATAAGTGGCCGGCCATGGTGTGTATAATGGGCCCCACTTGGTTTAACAGTTTTCACAAATTTTATTTCTACTTTTTCAAAAACGCTAATTTTCCAATTCTAACCATTTAAATGCCAAAACTAATTATTTAATAACTAAAATAGATTATTAAATAATATTGTCATTTAATTTAATTATTAATTAGACATATAAAGTCTATTAATAAATAAATAAACCTAGAATCTCTTTTCTTTACAATTTCGCCCCTGCTTAGTGAAAATTCACAAATTAGACATAGTCTAACTTTAGAATTATAATTGATTAATCACAAATCAATTATTGAGTCTTACAAGCAGTATGTTTTCAACTAGAATGGGGACCATGGATCTATATGCTGAGCTTCCAATAAGTGAACCGAATTTACTAAGTAAATTCTTACTTATTAATTCTTCGTTGAATCCACTCTTACAACTTAGAATTGCACTCTCAGACTTATATAGAGCATATTATATGTTCCACGATATAGATATGCTATCTCATTTAACCATTGTTATAATCTTATTGTGATCAAAGATCCTCTATATAGATGATTTACACCGAGATGGGATAATTTTACCGTTTTCACCCCTCAATGTATTTTGCCCCTTAAAACACTTAGCTACCTGTAAATGATGTTTAGTGATCTAAGAATTAGTCACTTAAACAAGAGCTCATCCATTTAAACCATAAGCATGTAAAATTCATGCAAACATTAATCACTTCAAATTTCTTGTATTGATAACTAATCAAATTGTAAAGAGTTTTATTTAGGGCAAAAAAACCCAACAATCTTCCCATTGCACTACGTAAAGGTAAACGCCAATGTACTTTTCCTATTTCTTCTTTTGTGTCTTATAATCATCTCTCCTCTTCTTCTTGCTCTTTTATTGCTTCTCTTGATTCTATCACTATTCCTAAAACTGTTTGTGAAGCAATGTCTCATCCTGGTTGGCTTGCTGCAAGGATAGAAGAGATGATGCTTTAGTTGCAAATGGTACTTGGGTCTTGGTTAATTTACCTTCCGGAAAACATGCCATAGGATGCAAATGGGTGTTTACGATTAAATTCAATCCAGATGGCACAATTGCTCACTTAAAGGCTCGTCTTGTTGCCAAGGGTTATGCTCAAACCTACGGAGTGGACTACTGTGATACTTTTTCTCCTGTTGCTAAACTCACATCTGTTCGACTGTTCATTTCCATGGTAGCTACTCATCGTTTGCCTTTGCATCAGCTAGATATTAAAAATGCTTTTCTTCATGGAGATCTTGAGGAAGAAGTATATATGGAGCAACCTCCTGGGTTTGCTGCTCAGGGGGAGTTAGGGCGAGTTTATCATCTTCGCAAGTCTTTATATGGATTAAAACAAAGCCCTCGTGCTTGGTTTGGTAAATTTAGTCAGGCTGTTGAGAAATTTGGTTTGTTGAAAAGTAAGTCAGATCATTCTGTGTTTTATAAAAGATCAACTGCTGGGATCATTTTGTTAGTGGTGTATGTTGATGACATCGTTATTACTGGAAATGATACTGAAGGTATCTCATCCCTTAAGTCTTTCATTCACAGCCAGTTTCACACGAAAGGTTTAGGGGAGCCTAGTGGATTAGGTCTATGCCGATCAAAATAGATGGTAGAGAGTTAAGTGCTGACTTGATAAAGATGAGCCTAGTAGATTTCGATATTATTTTAGGAATGGATTTCCTATCTAAATACTCAGCCAGTATTGATTGCAAGAGGAAGATGGTGATCTTTTAACCGGAAAGTGAAGAACCATTTGTGTTCGTTGGTTCGATTCGGGGATCTCGGATCCCGATGATTTCGGCCATGTCAGCTAGGGAGTTATTGCATGGCGGTTGTTTAGGGTTTCTGGCCGTGGTGATGGACACCACTCGGTCAAATACTATTCGGCCAGAGGATATCAGGGTGGTTCAGGAATTTCTAGATGTTTTTCCCAAAGAACTTCCAGGGTTACCACCTCAGCGGGAGATTGATTTCGTTATAGATTTGGCACCAGGGGTGGAACCGGTTTCTAAGGCTCCGTATAGAATGGCTCTAGCTGAGCTTAAGGAATTAAAGATTCAGCTTCAAGGGTTACTTGACATAGGGTTTTCTCGGCCTAGTGTGTCACCCTGGGGAGCCCCGGTTTTGTTCGTCAAGAAAAAAGATGGAACTATGAGGATGTGTATCAATTATCGGGAGTTAAACAAGCTAACAGTGATAGAAATCAGAAGCTTCTTGGGTTTAGCCGGGTATTATCGTCGGTTCGTGGAAGGGTTTTCTAAGATCTCGACACCCTTAACCGAACTTACGAAGAAGAATCAGCGGTTTAGTTGGTCAGATAAGTGCGAAGCTAGTTTTCAAGAGCTGAAACAGAGGTTGATTACAGCTCCAGTGCTAGCTTTGCCTTTTGATAAAGAAAAATTCGTAGTTCATTGCGATGCATCCAGACAGGGTCTGGGGTGTGTGCTGATGCAAGCCGATCGGGTTATCGCTTATGCCTCCCGTCAGTTAAAGGATTATGAGCAGCGATACCCGACTCATGATCTAGAGTTGGCCGCGGTAGTTTTTGCCTTGAAGATCTGGCGGCATTACCTTTACGGAGAAAGGTGTGAAATTTATACCGACCATAAAAGTCTCAAATATTTCTTTACTCAGAAAGATTTGAATATGAGACAGAGGCGTTGGTTGGAACTAGTGAAAGATTATGACTGTGAGATTCTCTATCACCCTGGGAAGGCCAATGTAGTGGTCGATGCCCTGAGCAGGAAGGGTCCCGGGCAGGTAGCTAGCATGATTCAGATCTCACCTCAGATAGCAGAGGACATGGTTAGATCCAGCATTGAATTTGTGGTAGGTCAGCTTCACAACTTAACGCTGCAATCTGATCTGTTGGAAAGAATTAAAGCCGCTCAGATGACCGATCCAGAGTTAGTAAAAATCAGAGTTGAGGTTTCGACTGGTCAAGCCAGGGATTTTTCAGTGTCAGACAGCGGGATGCTTCTGTATAAATCTAGGGTTTGTGTTCCGAGTAGTGTGGAACTCAGGAATGAAAACTTTAAGGAGGCTCATTCTACCCCTTATTCTCTGCATCCCGGCACCACCAAGATGTACCAGGATCTTAAACCGTACTTCTGGTGGAGCGGTATGAAGAAGAATTTGGTAGAATTCGTATCGAGATGCCTCACCTGTCAGCAGATTAAGGCTGAACATCATAGACCAGCAGGGTTGTTGCAGCCTTTAACCCTACCTGAATGGAAGTGGGAGGATATCACAATGGATTTCGTGGTTGGATTACCTAGAACCACGGGCTTATTCGATTCCATCTGGGTAGTGGTGGATCGATTCACGAACTCTGCTCATTTTCTGCCTGTCAGAACAACCTTTACAGTGGATTAGTTAGCAGAATTGTATGTTAGAGAGATTGTAAGACTTCACTGGGTACCGAAGTCTATAGTTTCGGATAGAGATCCGAAATTCACCTCCAAGTTTTGGTAGAGTTTGCAACGAGCAATGGGTACAAAACTGAAATTCAGTACAGCATTCCATCCTCAGACAGATGGGCAGTCCGAAAGGTCAATTCAGATATTGGAGGACATGTTACGAGCTTGTGTTATGGATGTTGAAGGCTCTTGGAATAAATATCTACCGTTGATAGAATTTTCTTACAACAACAGTTATCAGAGTACTATAGGGATGGCTCCCTATGAACTGTTATACGGTAGGAAGTGTAGATCTCCCATCCACTGGGATGAGACAGGGGAGAGGAAATAGCTTGGTCCGGAGTCAGTTCAGCGGACTAATGAGGCAATTGAGAAAATAAAAGCTAGAATGCTTGCCTCACAGAGTAGACAGAAAAGTTAAGCAGATTTGAAACACAGAGATGTTGAGTTCCGAGTAGGGGACCATGTGTTTTTACGGGAATCTCCAATGAAGGGGATCAAACGTTTCGGGAAAAGAGGCAAGTTATGCCCTAGATTTACAAAACCTTTCGAGATTCTCGAGAAGATAGGTCAAGTGGCATACCGGTTAGCGTTGCCTCCAACTTTATCAGTAGTTCACAACGTATTCCATGTCTCTATGTTGAGAAAATACGTTTCAGATCCTTCTCATATACTCAGTTATGAGAGCCTTGAACTGCAGCCAGATATGACTTACGAAGAACAGCCAGTGCAGATCCTAGATAGAAAGGATAAAGTCCTTCGGAATAAGACCATAGCTTTGGTCAAAGTACTCTGGAGAAACAGCAAGGTGGAGGAAGCCACCTGGGAGCTAGAGTCAGATATGAGAGCTCAATATCCAGAGTTATTCATGTTAGATTTCGGGGACGAAATCCTTTTAAGGGGGGAATAATTGTAAAGACCGCTTAGTTTAATTTGGAAATTAGCAGTTAATTATGTTTAATTATGAAAAATTATTTATAGATATTTAAATAATTATTTATACTGTTATTATTGAACTATGAAATGCATTTTGTGTCATTTAGTGATTTTCATAATTTTGCATTTCCGGTGCCCGGTAACATGGAACTCGGTGTTTGGCTCAGTAAAATCACAACTTAGTATGTTAGTTTATTGGGACGGTTTATTAGACATTGGGAATGTCGAGATTGGTCGGGAATTTAGAATTTCCCAAAAATACCCCTTTAGTGTTATTTATGTTATTTAAGTGTGAAGGGGCAAAATGGTCATTTTGCCCCATTGTTATTTTGTCCTTTAGTGGACTTTATATGGTGAAAATATGTGATTATGTGGCATTTCATTTGGCTGAAGTAAAGAGTTAAAATAAGCATTTTATTTTCTCATTATTAAAAAATTTCAAACATAGAAAAATTGGAATTTTCAAGAACTCTTTCTCTCTCTCTTTTCGGCCAAGCTTGGGAGTTGCTAGGGCTGGGTTTTCTTGCTTGATTCAAGTGATTTTTAGCAAGTTCAAAGTGATTCTAGTAGAGGTAAACCTTGTTCTAGCTTCTTTTCTTGTTTCTTGGAAATTTTATGAAAGAAAATGGTTTGCATGCGTAGTTTGATTCTTAGTTGCTGCTGGGTTTTGATGTTGTTTTCTGTAGTTTAATTGTGATTATTTGAGTAGATTAGAGCTAGTTTGATGCATGATTGTAGCTTTGTTTCAAGCTTGGAACTTTTACTCAAAACTTTGGTTTTCAAAGAGAAATTGTTGAAATCTGTTGCTGTTGTTTTGTTGATGTTTGTTGTAGTTTTCAGAGGTTATAATATGCATGTTTAAGTAGGTTTGAACTGATTTGGATGCATGTTAGTAAGATTTAACCAAGTTTGCGTTTTGAACTCAAAGCTTGGAGCTTTAATGGAATTTTTATTATCTGTGTGTTCTGGACTGTTTTGTTATTTTGGTTGTGTTCTAAGGGTTATTTAGAACAGGTCTGGAAGTTTTGGTGTGGTTTGGAATTGATTTGAGCAAAGTATGAATTTTTGAAAGTTTCCTGCGAGGAACCGGAATTCCGGTTGTGCATCCGGAAACCGGAATTCCGGTTGTGCAACCGGTCTGCCGGTTGGGAGATTTTCAGGAACCCTAGTTTTGCTCGTTTTTATGTTATTTGGGGTATTGCCATATTTTTTATCGATAGGGAAACTTTTAGTTTCTATTATAAGTCCCCGGGAAGTGATTTAGCGTATCACTTAATAGTGTTGTGATTGTTATGGTTTAGGAGCCTGTAAACCGTCGTGCAGTTCGTTCCAGTCAGGTTGACCGGCACACCTGAATTCGGAATCCAGGTAAGATTAGTATAACAGTATGCATATGTATTACATGTTTAGCGTGCATGTAGGAAGCCTGTTAGATTACATTTGATATGTATGTTGGCTTCGAACCATCCGAGTGTGTCACATCGGTACAGGCTAGAGTAGGACTAGCAGCTGGAGTATGACCACTGTACCGAGTATAGGCTGACACTGTATCACATCGGTACAGGCTAGAGTATGACTAGCAGCTGGAGTATGACCAGTGTACCGAGTATAGGTTGATACTAGGGTTGGTGGTTCTGTACTATTTGAAGTATCACATCGGCACAGGCTAGAGTATGACTAGCAGCTGGAGTATGACCAGTGTGCCGAGTATAGGTTGATACTGTAACACATCGGTACAGGCTAGAGTATGACTAGCAGCAGGAGTATGACCAGTGTACCGAGTATAGGCTGTTACTTGTCAATAGTACCGTCCCTATGAACGTTCAGGACTCAGTATCGTGTTGGACACGGCAGTTAGGGTTATGGTCAAGGGTATGGGCGTCTGATCATGACTCGGGATTTATGTATGATTATTATTATGCTTTTCTTACTGAGTCTGTCGACTCACAGTGCTATGTTTATGTGTAGGTAAGGGCAAGGCTAAGGCTGATGGACCCTGAGAGCGAGCCGGTGAAGATTGTACATGTCGGGGCGGTTAGGCCTGGAGCGTACGATCCTCGAGACAACAGCGCTTTTGTAGTTAGTCGCTGGGCGACAAATATTTTGTATTAGACAGTAACTTTTTGTAAAGTGTTTTGTAATCGGGATAGTATTCTTGATCTCTCTTGAAAATTTACAATTTTTACAACATGAAAGCTCTCTTGAACAATTGATTTTGAATCCTTAAATAATGAAATAGTTCCACTATTTATAAGAAAGAATTACACTAATTAAATTTCCCAAATAAATGAAAAATAATTAGAAAACTATAAATGTTTCCCATTTTACTACACGTGTAGAAATTTAGTTAAAATAAGAATTCAATTAATAAAATAAATAAGGAAAGTATTTCTAAAACATTCCAGCTGCATTTACCATGGCCGACATATATGGGCTGGCTGCAAGATCAATACTGGTGAAACGATACCATTTAACCTGTTTGAATGTTCCAACTCAATCTTCAAATAAACTATTTTCAAGGAATAACTTACTCTAGATGGCATACCAAAGATGGTAGCACTCGTCCAAATCTAAAAATGTTCACATGTCACTCAAATAGATATCACATCACTCTGTGCGAAATTTAAGATAACAGTGTACCTTTACACAAGGGAGGGGGCCTTGTGATTTTTAGACACCTAGGACTCGAGTTACTCCGTCTTCAACCATAATTAGCCATTACCACCGCAAAGTCATTGAAGTGAAAAGGAAAAAAAAATTGCAAATACTCAATTAGCTTTGAAGCACTGGATTGCAATTGAAGCAATCATGGTGTAATAGAAGAAATGAAGTTACAAAGCTTGCTACCATTAAAATATAATGAGGTGGTCATAATTACTACACAGGAAGAAATAAGCGACCTGACTGCTTTGATTGAAGAAAAAGAAAAGCAAAAGTGGTTAGCCTGCTAAAGGAAGACATGATAATTTGATGAGCAAATAACTAGTCTTGAAGTTTAATTTAAAGATACTAGCTTCTAAAGGCAACCATCGCAGTGGTGGAAGTTGGGCATTGTGGTGGCCTGTATGTGTAGCACGCAATGAAAATTCTAACATCAAAATCAATCGCCATAATCTGCTTGAACATAAAAATAAAAAACACTTTCACACAATCTCGTAATTGCGAGTAAGTAAAATTGACAGCCAGCTTTGTTTTAAAAGCTTCTGTTTACACTCTTTGTTCGTGGGTCGAGGGCAAAAATTTACTACATGAACAAATACCCTATAAATGACATCTAACTGCTAAGACAACTCTGAATCACATATGATATAATTTCTTTAAACAATATACAAAAAGAATTTTTCATGTCAGAAGTGAAATGAAGTTCTAGAAATAGCTTAGTCAATGCCCTTGTGATGATAAACATGTCATTTAAACATTGATTGGAGCATACCATGCACTGGAAAGCCACAGCCAGGAAGGCTGAAACTCCATTCAAAAAGAACCAGAGCATATGATACACCAAGTTGCAACAATGGTCTATTATGTTTATCTTCATTGGGTCCCCAAAAGATGGGAATCAGGAAAGGCATCATGTTGAATCAGCACCAGAAGTCGTAAATTGCCCAAGTGCTGTTCTTATGCGAAGCTGCGTAACAAGCAAAAGATGATTTAAGATATAATTGGAAGACAAAATTAAGAATTTGATATTTAAACCAACCAACCTTTACTTCTGGACTAGGATCATTGACCATGCTCTTTATTTGTGACAATATGCCAGCATTACGTAGTTTTGATACACGACCAGATGCACCAGGAACTGATGGAAAAGTGAGATTTATTATGGTCCAGACAGAAGCTGTACGTAATTGACTGTTGCTGCTCTGCAAAAATTCGATCATAAAAGATTGCATTCCGTTGTCTGCTTGTTTAACAAGTTGGTTCATTACAGCATCCTTGTGAAATTCATTCCCACTTGCGACATTGCAGAGCAAATACATTCCCTAAATAAAGGTTTCCATAACTCAATTATAATATGTAACTATGACAAAATACACACACACATTCACATTATTACACTTCATTTCCCTATAAGTAACTATGACAAAATACACACACACATTCACATTATTACACTTCATTTCCCTATAAAGTACATTCAACATACAAGTTCTAAATGACCCATCTACAAAAGTATCCTCACCTGTATCGCAATTTCAACTTTAGGAACACTCTGCAATTTCCTTCCAACAGAATGTAAGATAATACCGTCTTCAGCAAATACAAACTCAATACAGTTCACGCTTCCATCAATAAGATTTCGGACAAGTGCAAGAGCTTGCTCTTGGACTACAGGCTCAGAATCTGCAGATAAACACAATCGACTAAGCAATCTTTGGGAGTACATCCAACTTCCACATACAATAATGCGAGTGTTCATTGAAGAAAAATAAAATTCATTACCACAAACAAGGCTTGCCAATGAGGAAGCTTCGAGTTCTCCAAATATGCCTTCCTTACATGTGGTATCCGCAAGAAACATTAAGTTTCTCAAGGCCCATAAGGCATTTAATCTCAAGGCTGAATCCATTGATTTTGATAACTGAACTAGTTGTGTTGCACCTCCACATCGTATGAAAATGGACCTACGTTTGGTAAAATCAAGGACTATGTTGCCAACAGCACTGAGAGCTGCAACCTGGGAAGCATTTAACGAAAGCCTTCTATTTAATACTTTTTCAAATCTCTAAGGAAACAGGGACTGTAAATGGTAAAGGAACCTACCATGCCCAATTATCTTTAACACTTCAATTCTTAATGTGTAAAATGAATTTCAAACCCTTTATATAGTTATCATTATAAATGACCTTTGCTAGAAAAGAACTTACCATATGTATTCAGTTTTTAGATCTATCTTTACCTTACAGGAAGAGAGTGAAATATTCTCACATAAAAAGAAAAAAACTTAACGTCAAACTAAATCTATCCCTGAATCTACATTAACGAGCACGAGCACAAGTTACCATATGATATGACTGCAATGTCGGGCTTTACATAGCTATCAATGCAAAATGTATCAGATCTCATTTTTAAAGGTGATAGCAGTGTCCATAATAACCAGCAAGCATGTTGGTCCAACAAAATCAAGGGTAACCTAAACATTACGAGCACGAGCACACAAGTTACCATATGATATGACTGCAATGTCGGGCTTTACATAGCTATCAATGCAAAATGTATCAGATCTCATTTTTAAAGGTGATAGCAGTGTCCATAATAACCAGCAAGCATGTTGGTCCAACTAAATCAAGGGTAACCTAAACATTAGGCCTATTCTGATTAAGGACAGAAATTTAGCAGAGCAAATATGACTACACATGTAAGAAAACATGACAATTAATGATCATATCACTAGACCTGTACCTGGACAGAAGTACAAGGATCCTGCAAAAGTTGAACCAAGGGAAATACAATTGTCTCGTCCATAAAATCTCCTGCACACAAACTCTGCACAATAATTTCTCAGCTATTAGCCAAAGCATGTTTGAAAGACAACTGTGAAAAGCAAACTGATACTCCCATAACACACCTTGATTGATCGAGAGACACTTTTTAAGCAAATGCAAGCTGCAGCACGTACAGCAGAACTATCTTGAGTTAGCCCATCTATTACCAATTTCAATGCCTGTGTTTATGAAAAATATATACCCAAATGTTAAGAGGAATCGTACACATGAACACAGGTAATCTCATCCGATTAAGTCAAACCACTAAAAGTTTTCAAAAAACTTAAGTCAAGCAACTAAACAAAAGAAATAAGGTTCTGATTTGTAGTCAATGATATTGCTAAAAAAGATGATTGAGCATAGGGCTGGTAGAATAATGCACTAGTAAATTAGTATCTCCAAGTAAAACTGTAAACACAAACCTTCAGTGTTAGGAACTTAAACCTGCAGCTATCCATTTTTGAGCATAGATCAGCCATTGCCAACAATATGCCTTCAACACGCATAGGATGCAGTGCACCTTTCTGCAAGTGGTTGTACAGCTTATCAATGGCATTAGCCTCAAATGCAAGTTTTTGAAGATCCTCCCTTCCAGCTATTAAGCTAGAAAAGGCAAAAGAGGCTTCATCTCCGACTTGACCAGGATCATCATGAAGCTCAAGTAAAAGATGCACCAACTTGGTTTTGATGGCTATATCTTGTAGGTAGCAAGGACAAGTGTTCCTTATAACAATCAAGCACAACGAGGCCAGTAATCTTGTCCTTGGATACCTATCTGATGTCAACTCAATCACCGTACTCAAAGCCCTTCCGCTATCCAATCCCACAAACTCAGAAACAGCTTCAACATTGTTTTTTATAATTTTAGCTAAAGACTCCAAACTAGCATCTCTCTGACTTAGAGAACCCTGAAGAAGACGAATAAATTTCTTTAAAACCCCAGCTAGACACAATGCCTTCTGCTCTGCGACTGTCTTGCAAGAATGCATTATGATGCTTGCACCAAGCCCAGTTACATTTTCATTCTCACTATTTAATAACGAAAGAAGAAATTCCATATTTTTTTGTTGAATAAAATCATATTTTGGAGCAAGCTTCGATTGATATATCATTCGCAAAGAACGAGCCCCGGCATCCACAACCTACAGCACAAACATAAAATAAAATCTATAAGAGTAACTATAACCTAATTAGGCTAATTGGCTCTACTTGCATTTGGCCATCAAAATCACATAATTTTTCTTTTAATAAATAAATATTTGCAGCAATATTCAACAGCAGTGAATAATGACCTAAATTAATTCTACAATATTGAAACCATGGAAATTGAACTAAACCAACACTATTTATCAAGATAAATACTTCGAATTATCATCTCAACTTATCAAAAAACATCAAATAAATCAATTTTTATACATTACGCATTCAACCTCATGCATTTTCCATCAAATTCTAAGCAACCAAACAGAAAACAGATCGCAAATAAATAAATAAATATAAAATACCTTCTCATCACAATGAGATAAGAGTCTGAGGAGGCTAGGGAACACTTGGGCATCGAGAACGGCATGGACTCCGGCGTCGAAGCCGCATGCAAAGCTACCAATGACAGCAGCGGACTGGATAAGAAGATCGGAGTTACGATCGTCTGGTACAACGGCTCCGGTTTTGGAGGCGAGGATATCAGCCACAGCAGGAACTAAGCCGAGCTTAATGAAAAAAAGCTTCTTGGTCCGATTCCCGATGATGCGGTTCTTGAGCTCCCTGAGAGCCTTGAGCTGTACATGGGTGTCGGAGGAGGTTAGTCTAGCAAGGAGGTCGGAATGGCGGCGCGTGGAGAACACGGCGAGGCTAGAGAGGGAGTCGGAGGCGGAGGCGGAGGACGGTGGTGAAGCTGAGGTTGGCATGGCGTTGAGGAAGCCGTTGGATTATTGATTGTCATATGATATCAGAGAGTTAAATTGACCGAGCCACCGAGCTCCGCGGGACAAGAAAGAACAAAACCAAATGCTTTTTTTTTTTCTCTTCACCTCTCTATATTGTAGGCCATACGTATATATTTTTTTTCCAATAATAAGAAATTGAAAAATAATTAATGAAAATTACAAGTTTTTTTTCTTAAATGCATTTTTTTCATTAAAAAACCATTGTTTAATTTTATATTTTTATATATGAATATAAGTGTTGACCTCGGTTTTAGGCAACAACGATGAGTCAATTAATAAGCAATTAAAAATGTAATAAAAACAGAGCAAAAAATTAATAAGCGTTAAAGAACACCAAGTTTTATAGAGGTTCGGCCCCTTTAATTCAGTAATAGCTTAATCCCCTTAGATTGTATTAACTTGAGAACAAAGAACACAGTGTTTCCTCTCTCAAAGCTCTCACAATGAAATCTCTGAGTGTTTTATCTTAGATCTCTCTCAAAGCAATTCTTACGATCCTCTTTACAGTGAAGCTAGATCATTATTTATAGGGGCTAAATGCATGAGGGAAGGTTTCCCTTTTGCTTACGATATCTATAATTGGTAAGTACATTCATTACATTTTTAGAATACATGAAATGGGGGATTGAGACAGCCTGCCATATCCCTCTGATATAATCCAATAATTGTAGGGATAGCCTTTGTGTTTGAGTTTTACGATACCATTTAGAAGTATCCAAGTCTTGGTACACAGCTCGGAGAACTATCTTCATTCTTAGCTCGGATAATCTGCCCTTTATTTCAGCTCGGATAAGCAGACTTTGTGCGTGCGGTTATGTTGCTTGAAGTCTATTCAGTATATTTCTCCGCCCAAGTGCAAGGAATGATGGACACGTGTCATTCGTATATGCTGCCACGTCATAGTGCGAAAAATGAGAACATTTTCCCCTCAAGTTTGAACGGGACTTCCGAAGTCGCGCGTGGACTTCACTCGGTTTGTATCCGTGTTTGAACGAGTGGCACATGTTCGATGCGTCTATTGGTGATCTGACGTGATTATGACCAAGAGTCTCTTCGATATTCGGCTCATCAATGCTGATTGATTTGTACCTCAAATTTCTCCAAAAATTTTCACGCTTTGACGGTTGCTCTTCATGTACTTGATTGCCTAACGTTTACTTTTGAGGGGAAATCGAGGCATTTAAATTTTGAAATGATTGCACTCCCTCACTAATTTGCTAATAAATAGGGTAGAAATCCCTAATAAACGACTTTTAGCATTTTTTCTTCTTGACAATTTCAGAGCAAGAACCTTTTCCTCTCAAATTCTTCGAAGAATTTCCAGGAAGTGTTGATACGTTTCATCCGATCAGCCCTAAAGTTTTAAACAGTGAGTAAGTTCTTCATCTCTTTTCTCTTTTATGCTTGAATATTTAATTTTCTGGGTTTCCTCTGTAGAAAATTTCATAGTTCTTGAACTTGTTCTAGGAAAACCGTAAAAAATCTAGGTTTATGAATATAAGATCTTGATTGTGCTTAACCATATGACTTGATTATAATTACATTCCGATTTTGATTCCATGATATTCGGTTTCACTTGCCCATTTGGGGTTTAGTGAAAATTAACCCTTAATCTGAAGTTTTGAAGTTCTAGGTTATAAACCTGGTCGGTATATTTTATTTATTTTTGTTCGATATCCCAGTCAAATACTCATCTTGTGTCCTACCTTTTATAGATGAACCCTAGTGAGTTTTGGTGAGGAGAACATCATAACGACCAGGACCTTCTCCAACTTTTGTACGAGGATCATCCTCGTCTTTGTGTCAGTCCGTCCTCATCAAGTGACGATCTTTCCAACTAGAGCTTTGAGGACTGGGAGATAAGTAGTGAACATACACCTTCTCCAGAGCCCGAGGCGCAACACCATTTTTATCTCAACCAGATCGCAGGTGAAGGCTACAGACATTTCATCTGGGAGCTCAAGAAGGGGTGGAGGCAATATTTTCCGTCTAGTTGGACATATATCGTCCAGCTAGATATAGTTGACACTATACCCGTAGGGTGC
The DNA here is from genome assembly GCF_029168945.1 of Cannabis sativa. Taxonomy (NCBI): domain Eukaryota; kingdom Viridiplantae; phylum Streptophyta; class Magnoliopsida; order Rosales; family Cannabaceae; genus Cannabis; species Cannabis sativa. Next base: position 49,072,812 of record NC_083602.1, on the reverse strand, counting down.
CCAAGTATTGCTGTTGTAGGTACGCCTATAGCCACTTTTGTTGTGACCGTTGCCAGGCACACGAATCAAACTCCGTCTAGGGATAGAATGATGGCACACACCAAATAAATGGTGCAGAGATCTACTTTAACTGATCCTCATGTGGCACAACTTCCCAGAATGCCGAGTGTCACAGGCTCACCTTTTCAGGCAGCAGAACACCCGTGCGGCACCTTGACTTCTCTAAGCCAAGGTCAGCCTTACAACCATCCGAGTAACAATGGGCTCATTTTTTGCGCGACCGTGTGCCTCGTGCACAATTCCGTCTCTGGAACAACTCCCGTCGAGTCATGCTCGCAAGCATCCATGATTGCATCCTTGCATTGAGGCTCTCTAGCCAAAATACTCGCACTGTCCATAGGTTCCCACTATGATAAGGCAAATCCCAACACTGACGCTCACCTTGTCACTCGTGACCAAGGTAGCATGTGTGGCAAGATGCCAACACCAAGTTAACGTGCCAACGCTTCTATCATGCCCCATTCGATACTGCCTGAACAATCTCCCTCGTCGCCCAAGGACTCCTTGTTGGAATTATTTTACCAGGATCTAAATTTACTAACAAGTATGTTATTAACATCCTAAATATGAACTTCTAAAACGATATGAAATAAACATATATAAAGTATTAGAAACCTTACAGTGGTTGCAGCAGAATATAATGTCTCCTTCCACTCAGTTCTCTAACCCTCATATCCTTTTTGTAGCAGAGTATCACCAAGATTTGAGTCCGAATCTCCTTCTCTTGAAACTGGATTCTTCACAGCCTTACACACTATGATTGAATACCACTTGATGTGTGTGGGCACTCAATCTTTCACTATGGGCTACGGTTTAAAAGAGAGGAAGAGAGAGATAGTGGTTTCGGCTAGGTATAGGAAGAGAGGCTCAAATTTTAACTGAAGGAATGAGATGCATCCTCTTTTCCCTTAAGCCATCACTACCTATTTATAGGAAACCACCTAGGGTTAGGTTAGATTTACCTAGCATTAAAATAATAGAAAAAAAAAATGGTAAAATCCATACAAAGTGACCGGCCATGGATTGGAGTTGGGCCCCACTTGGCAATTTTGCCATTTTCTCATTTTCCCATCTTATTTTCTCAAAAATACCAACTTTCCAATTTAACCACTTAAATGCCAATCAAAATTATTTAATAACTAAAAATTAATTATTAAATAATACTGTCATTTAATACATTTATTAATTAGACTTATCAAAGCCTCTTAATTAATAAATTAACCTTAGAAACTATTTCTTCACAATTTAGCCCTGGCTTAGTGAAAATTCATAAACTAGACATAATCTAATTTTAGAATTATAATTGATTAATCAAAATCAATTAACTGAGTCTTACAAGTAGTATTGTCTCAACTAGTATGGGGACCATGGGCCTATATATCTGAGCTTCCAATAAGCAGCTCTAGAATTTACCAAGTAAATTCACTAACTTATTAATTCCTTGTTGCATCCACCATAGAACTTGGAATTGCACTCTCAGTTATATAGAACGCTCTATATGTTCCACGATATAGATACGCTATTATTTATCCATTGTTATAATCCCAATAATCAATGATCCTCCATAGATGATTTACATTGTATAGGGATTAATTTACCGTTACACCCTTCAATTTATTTTATCCTTAAAACACTTAGCCACCTATAAATGATATTTCAGTGAACTAAACATAATCACTGAAATGAGTACTCAACCATTTATCTTTGTTTAGCCAAGCTCGAAGGAAATCATCATTTCACTTCTATGCCCTGATAGAAGCTATAGATTCCATATCTATGTTTAGCGCTCCCACTCAATTGCACTACCATGTTCCCAAAATGTACGTATTGTTGGAATTTATTTTACCAGGATCTTAGATCTACTCACAAGTATGTTGTTTAACACCCTAAATATGAACTTTCTAAAACGATAAATAAACATATATAAAGTTAAGAAAACCTTACATTGATGCAGCGGAATTAATGTCTCCTTCCACTCAGATCTCTAACCCTTGTATCCTTTCTGTCGCAGAGTATCATCAAGATTTGAGCCCGAATGTCCTTCTTCTTTGTGTGTGATCCTTCACAGTCTTCCAATCTATGATTGAGTTACCACTTGCTGTGTGTGGGCACTTACTCTATATATAGATATATATATATATAGAGAGAGAGAGAGAGAGAGAAATTTCGGCTATAGAGAGAAAAGGGAAGGCTCAATTTTTCTGAAGAGAAATTTTCTGGCAGAAAATGTTATTCAAAGTTATGAAAAAGTTATGTTTGACTGAGCCATCACTTTCTATTTATAGGCAACTACTAGGTTTAGGTTAGGAATTATTTGGCATTAAAATAATGAAAAAATAAATTTGAAAAACCACTTTAAGTGGCCGGCCATGGTGTGTAATGGGCCCCACTTGGTTTTTGCAGTTTTCACAAATTTTATTTCTATTTTCTCAAAAACGCCAATTTTCCAATTCTAACCATTTAAATGTCAAAACTAATTATTTAATAACTAAAATAGATTATTAAATAATATTGTCATTTAATTTAATTATTAATTAGACATATAAAGTATATTAATAAATAAATAAATAAACCTAGAATCTCTTTCTTTACAATTTCGCCCCTAGTTAGTGAAAATTCACAAATTAGACATAGTCTAACTTAAGAATGATAATTGATTAATCACAAATCAATTATTGAGTCTTACAAGCAGTATATTCTCAACTAGAATGGGGACCATGGATCTATATGCTGAGCTTCCAATAAGTGAACCGAATTTACTAAGTAAATTCCTACTTATTAATTCTTCGTTGAATCCACTCTTAGAACTTAGAATTGCACTCTCAGACTTATATAGAGCATATTATATGTTCCACGATATAGATATGCTATCTCATTTAACCATTGTTATAATCTTATTGTGATCAAAGATCCTCTATATAGATGATTTACATCGAGATGAGATAATTTTACCGTTCTCACACCTCAATGTATTTTGCCCCTTAAAACACTTAGCTACCTGTAAATGATGTTTAGTGATCTAAGAATTAGTCACTTAAACAAGAGCTCATCCATTTA